>NC_046291.1:49430000-49590000 GCF_004115265.2 Rhinolophus ferrumequinum | reverse complement strand
TCTCTGCTCTGTTCTTGTTGACTCAGCAGTTTCTAGTTATTGACTTCCCAAATGATGGTATCAGTTGTGGGACCTGTTCTCATACACAAAACTGTCCATTGGAACAGGCAAAGCCACAAGGCCAGATGTAACCAAAAGCTAACCTTGGTCGGGGAAAAAGGCAGAGTGTAATACTAAGAATTCTAGACGAGAATTGGAGATCACTCTAAAAATTAAAAAACAAACAACTGTCACCATCAAAATGAACAATATTTATAGATGTATCATTGCCAAAAATAGCCCCAAGAACACTGAAATTATATGCTGAGAAAATATCACAGTGATTATAATTGTTTGGAAGTTATCTTCTCATTTGGGTTCCTTGATATGTGACATAATATAATTCCGTGTTTCCCTGAAAATAAGACCTAGCCAGACAATCAGCTCTAATACGTCTTTTGGAGCAAAAATTAATATAAGACCCAGTCTTATTTTAGTATAAGACCCAGTATAATATAATATAATATAATATAATATAATATAATATAATATAATATAATATAATATAACACTCGATCTTATTTTACTATAAGACCCGGCCTTATAGTATAAGGAAAGGCTGGCCCTGTGGGGCTGACGCTCAGGTAGGGGTTGGGAAGCGATTTACATGCCCATAGCCTGTTTAGGGTTTGGCCTTTATCCTACACGAGGCAAAGAGCCATTGGGGAATTTTAAGCAGAGAAGACATATAAATAGAATTATCTATTTTAAAGATAACTGAATGCGATCCAGGAAATGGACAGTTGGAAGTACAATGTTATGGGATCAAATGTCACTTACAGCCATCTCAGTTCTGGAAATACCAAATTTGAAGTTATCAGCGTATGGACACACTCTAGAGTTACAACCATGGGAATAAGTGAGTTCACCAATAAAAAATGTACAATGAGACAAGAAGAGGACCCAAAACCAATGTCAATCACTAATGGTGTGGTGAGAGGAGGAAGGAGAGCCACTGAAGGAGACCGATAAAGAAGGCCAGAACTAGAATGATCTCAAACGAGGAAAGTGAAGGATACAGATGGACCAGACGAAGAAGGAGCTGTCAGCAGTGCCTAGTGGAGAAGGGCAGTAGAGAAAAGGCATGGAGCTAGGCATTAGCTGGACAGTGATGACCTTTGCAAGGGTAGTTGCAGTAAACACCGGAGACAGCAGGAATAGACTTTTCTTTTTCAGATACTTGGCTAGGAAGAGGAGGAAACAAGGCAAGTATAAAGAGGCAGGATGAAGAAAAGATTCTTTGGGAATGTCAAAAGCTTGAGTTTCTGGGCTGGTAGGAAAGTACTAGTGAAGAGGAAATGACGGAGTGGAAAGGAGAGCAAGAAGGGAATTGGGAAGAGAAAAACAGATGATACAAGATCTTGAGATGGAAGCTGGGAGATGTAATCAGATGAAAGGATCAGCTCTGGAAATCCATCAAGTCACTGGGGGAAAAAAAAGCAGTCTAGCAAGTTATTTGACACAGCATGCCTGCATTTTTCAAATGTTTCAGGCTGTTCTGTTAGACTTTTGAAGACAGAGCCATGGTGACCGATTTAGAAGCCAGCCAATAGAAATAGTGGTTTAAAATATTTTATGTTTTTAAAGTAAATCAGCCTGGAAATTTTCAGCTGTGCTTAGGAAATATCTCCCCCCACCCTTTTTTTAACTTAACAGTTTTGATGTAACCATTGATGCATTAAAAGCACACTGTTTTTTAATACTAATGAATATTTAGATAAAATATCCCATGAATGAATACTTGCTACTTGTGGAATGGGAAAATAAAGGCTTGCCAACAATGAAACAGAAAGGACATTGGGGCTCACCGACATGCACACCCAGACTGCATGCCTTTGGAACCTCACCAACATAGGTATTATATCCTCTGTCTATAGACAAGAGACTCAAGCTGGAACAAGGGCCAATTCCAAGTTGTTCCCATCTCTACTATGGCGCCTCCTGTTGGAAAAACATGGCCTCCTGAACCATAAAAAGTGCAGAGAAACAGAGCTTTCATACAGCCTGAGACTGAGAAAACTTCTGGCCATAATTCTTCACAATTAGGAGCCCCTAGGACATTGGCTATCCTCAGTTATAATTCACATTTCCAACACTGGCAGCTAGGCTCTGTCCATAGACTGCTCGCTATTTTTTAATTTGATCCCTAATACCTACAAGGAAATAGCATAAATCTCACTTATTTCTTCCGTTTTGCAAATTTTCTTTTGGCTTCTTTAGATTATTTGGCTTCTGTATGCTTAACAACTTAAATTAAATTAAAATCTAATAGAGTCAGGAATTAGAATTCCCAATTTATCTTATAATGGAATGAATCCTTTAATGGGCTCAATCTTTTTACCAAGAATATAATTACAAGTTTTAAAATTAAGTGTAAGAATTTAGGAAATAAAGGGGCCCTTTGCTGACTATAAAAAGGCACATAACTACTTAAACATACATTAGGCTGGTATTTTTAAAACCAGGCTTAGTTACACATACTCCTCTTATAAGCAAAGAGGCACATTTATTTGACTGCATAGTTTATTTACATAACTATAAGAACAAAACCTCTATGTCCCATTTGTTTTTAGGTAAGCCAATATGGACAACACAGGACAGTGACACGTGACTAGGGAGGAAAGTGTGCTAAGAGATTGCAGAGACCTGACTGACTGATCAGGGAATGCCTGACGAAAAATACAGCATTTGAACTGGGCTTTGAAGGGTTGGTAGGATTTCAGTAAGACAAGGGCTGAAGAAAGAAATGCCAGGTAGGATAGCAGAGGCAACACCAACAAGAGAAAATTGAAATGTGTATGTTTTCAGACATCCCACAAAAAACTGATCTCCTCTCATTGACTAAACTTTAAATATATGGAAATGAACAAAACAGTCCATACTCTCAAGGTTCTCACAGAGTGGGGAGAAGCAGCAACCCCACAACAGCGTGTCACTGTTTTCTGCTTATAGGATGCCTTGAGCAGCCAGAGGAGCAAAGCTAGATCTACGGCACAGTTAGAGCTTTGCGTGTTAAGAGAGTAGGAAAAGGGCCATCCCAGCAGGAGCAGCATATGCAGACACATAGACATTTTCCTGTAGAGTTTTTTAAAAATATCTAACTTGAGATTAAAAATAATAACAGCGAATATTTATTAAGCTCTTAACTATATGCCAGGTACAGGTATTGAAATCTCATTGAATCCTCAAATATCCCCATGAGGTAGGTACTGTCTCCACTTAACTGACGAGGAAGTTGAGATACAGAAGATTAAGCAACTTGCCCAGGGTCACACAGACAGAAACGTAGATTTCAACTTGGGGAGCCCACATCCTTAACTGTAGTTTCATCACAGATAACCTATGTGGGAGGTCAAGGAAATGTGGGAGATTCGCTCTTACCAATTCTATAGTTTGGAGAACAGTTATATTTTTCAAGCCCTAAAAGTTTTGTGGGAGGGTGTCAGTCTCAAATACACATTCAGCATTCATAACATTCTGCTTGGGACACTGCCCCCTCTATCCTTGCGCCACTTATATTTCTAGCTCGAAGCTGTGGTGGACTGCTCTCCTGTTTTCTGCCTCAAACCTCCCTTCTCTTGAGAACTTCTCTCCTTACCCTCTTCCTCTTCAACCATGTGATCCCAATGGGGGCTGCTATGTTCTTGCATGACCTTCTTGGCCACAGTTGATGGATCAAGAGGTGCGGCTGTCAGGGCTGGACTGAACTAGAACTGGGGAATATAACAACCGGCAAATCTCGTAGCAGGAGCTGTGAGATGCAAGACTTGGCAGGATTAGCCATGTGTTCTCCACCATGTGGAGGACATTGCTCTGCAGTGGTTGAAGACAAAACCAACAGGCAGAGAGAAGCACAGTTGAGAGTTGGAGACAGCAGGAGTCCGAGAGCATTTGAATGTCTAGATCCTGTTATCCCTAAGGTCTAGCCACATGCCTTCCCTACCTGAATTCAGGTCACATGAGATAAACCTACAGCTTTCCAGAGCAAGTTGGAGTCCTGCCACATGCAGTCAAAAAGGTCTTGACTAACAGAAACATAAAGAATTAATGCACAGAAAAATACTCAAAAAACTTTTATAAAACAACCTGCAAGCAAGGGCTGCTGTATCACAAGTTAAAGTAGCACCTAAGTACACACAGAAAGAGTTTGACCAGGGAATCCTTTCCTGACGGCAATGATCCGCAACCAGCAACTCAGTTAATGTTGCCAAGTGGTTCAGTTGCAGCCACCGTTCCTGAGACCATCCCGCTTCTCTGATCCCAGAAATTGTAGGGCTAGGTGCTCCTACGGGCTTTAAACCCTGGCAGCGCCAACAGTTTCCTGAGTTCTTAAAGAATTTGGAAGAGATGCGTTTCTAAGTCAAAATGGTACACAAGATCTGACTCCACAGCAAAGCAAATGATTTTTAAACAAATATGGAAGCATCTAAAGCCAAAATGTGTGCCTTTTCCTTCAAAGCCATCAGCCTAGGACTGTGAACTTGGTCTGTGAGGCTGCCATTGTGGGATGGTTTTCACAGCTTACCACCTATGCCTCTGAATATTCTCAATGGCACCAACCTTTATCACTGGAGACAAGCCTAGACATTTGGAACAAGCCAAAATATGTGGAGCCAAGTTTGTTGATTAAAGTGAGTAATCAAGCTTAGAAAACCACTTGGTGTCAGAAATAACATTTGAATATAAATATGGAGATAGATTTTTCTTTCATTATTTGCAAACTGCCTCTGACAGGTGATTTTGCTCATTTATGTACTGTTATAACTTTATAATATAGTTTACCTGCAAAGTAAACATTTTAAATCTTATTTATATGATTTATCTCATCAGATTCATAAATGAGGAGAAGGAAAACCTCTTCTCCTGAAGTCTAAGATCTCAAAATAAGGGCAAGAGATGTGCCACCAAAACTATCTGAATGTATGATGTCAACTTGTTTAAAAAATAAAAAAACTTTAAAAAAGATTACTTTGGATGTTACAGAATCTTCCATTCTAACCTCAACAATATTGCATTACCTGGACTATCATCTAGCCCAAGGGGGACATTTATTACATTGAGGGATGAGATGTGACACTATCCAGAAATTCTTTACTCGAAATGTAATCGTTTTCTCTTTTAAAAACATAGTTAAAAGATAAACAACGTTTTTCATTTTTGTCCTTTTATAAAGTTTTCTTCCTCTATAAGGTATTCTTTCACCCACCCCATGAGGCCAGTGAGTCTAGTGAGGACTCTTTCAGGACCCAGGAGACAAGTATGTTGGAGGATTCTCTTCACTTTCTCAGAAATGTTACCACTATAGAACACTTCCAAAATTTTCTCTTTTACATATTTTCTGTCAAGTTACAGAACACAAGGGTTACAACGCAATCTCTCACATTTTCCAGAAAATAAATACATCTAATTTGGAAACTCTTACCTCAGCAAGATTGTGCAAATATGATGTGTATCCATTATTTCTTAAAGAAAGAAAGAAAGAAAGAAAACCCCAGAAAATCTTTTTAAAATGTCATTTCAAACGCTACAAATAGAAATGTGACATGCCTGGCATGCCTGTCCGTTTTACTTGTACTGTTTCACTGTTTCATATTCTGAGCAAACAGAGAGGCTATTTTCCCCCAAGGGTTCAGGAGGGCATACGATTTCATTTCTTCAGAAAATTGTTTCTCAAGATTTCAATCTTCTTAGCTGAAGATGACAAAACATAATATCAGAAACACTTATGCTTTTTATCTACAATATTTTCAAAGCATAAATAAAAGCTCAGTATGCATTTAAGACAGGTAGATCCAAACTTACGGGGAAATCACATACATATTGCAAAATAGTTTTATAATGTAAAAACATTTTAATTTTAAATGCTTAAAAGAAGATCAATATATAAAGGAAGACCTTTAAAAATATTTTGCATTGTCACTCTTATTATACTTAGGTAGCATTCAATTTTCTGAATCTTGGGGTTAATGAGACAAATAATAAAAAATTAAATTGGATTTTTAGAAAAAGGGATTCAAATGGGCAGCACTCAGCTAAAGCTTCTTTTTTCTATTTCTCCACACAGTGGTGAGCACTATTTTGGTTTTCAACCTCATTACACATCTATTCATAAAGCATGGTATGAAAACTTTAAACCTCAAATGTTTTAAGAATAAAACAAATCGTGCATCTATGAAAAGATCAGCATAATGGCTTTTTTGTAGCCTGCCTAACGCACGACTCAACTGGTCTTGCACAGCATTAGCTGAGCAATTCCTATTAGCATTAAGATGCTCTTAAGTTTCTACTGTCCTATCATTTAAGCAATAATTTGAGGATCAATTTAATTTCATGGGAATTTCACTATTCCAGGCTGGCTTTGTGGCTTTGTGACATAGAGAAATTTAGTTGTCGAGACATTTAAGGTTTCAAGGTCTTTTGTGGAGTAATTAAACACATACACAAATGTACACACCCACCATACACACGTCATTAAACTAACGTCATGGATAAAACCAGGTACAAAATAATGTCGCTTTTGAGGTACGGATACTCATCAGCCTCCCATCGTCCTTCTCTCAGTTCCCAGCTTCTTTGCAGACACCACAGCAAATAGGTCATCCAGCAAAATATCAGGGTTGGTCCCTTAAGAGATTTAAGAGACACTTAAAGAATACTTGAGTCCCTATTCCATTCTGGTTGCTGTCTTAGGTTAAGGCATTGCTTCTAGAAGGTCTCTGGTAAGACACTGATTTCTGATCTGGGAGAGTTACCAGAAACTCATTAGCAGAGTTCCTTACATGTAGTAGGTGTTCAATACATGCTTATTGAATTGAAATAGTACCCATGAGATCACATCCACGTAATCTGCCCATTAGTGATGAGCAGCTGCATCAGTGGACAGAACAAGAGTCCTGCGTGCTGGAGGGGTGGGGGGAGGAGAAGGGAGAGAGGGTGCAGAGGAGAGAGGAGAAATAAAAATCCCACCGGAAAATTCAGAATTCTTATGTAACTGAGAAAGGTTTACAAAGAAGCTTCATTGTGTGCTGAGCAAACTAAATTCTTGACACCAAAAATGATTTCTAGTGGGTTGCATGAAGGTTCAGAGAAGTCGCCATTACAAACTTAGGCCGCATTTTATATGTTCTCACTCACTGGAACTAGGAGAGGCCTAAGGAATAAGAACATCATTACTAAGACTGATAGGTTATTACACTTCTGAACTTTGATGCTAATAAACCTACAACAATCTCAGCAAGTGTCCTGGCTGATCTTGGAACCTCTTAGTATTTTGCTCTTTATAGATAATCCTGCTCCAACTTGAGTTTAGCTTCCTCGGACAAGCCCTGAAAATGTGCAGTGATAACAGCCACATAACATGCATTCAGAAAATGAACCACAGGCTCTTTCTTCTGCTATAAGCGATATTATGTGCTTCAAATAATACTTGCATTCTGCAAAATTGCAGCACTTACAGGAAAAATCGAGTTAGAAGCAGATCACCCAAAACTTAAGCAATTTCGTAACAAAAAGAATAATAAAAATAGTCTCACAGGGTTTTTTTTTAAGTTAACGTCCTGATTTAAAAAAAAAAAAAAAAATCTACTGTAAACACAGGAATTTTTACCTTGCAAAAAGGATGCATATTTTACCATAATAAAAAAGCAGAGAGAGAAACATAGAAGATAGGTTGATGAAAGAGATAAAATGAAGGATTGAGGCTCCTAATTTGTAGAGACAAGAGCGAAATACCCAAAGATGAGAGAGAACCACACTCAAGCACTTCCAAGACAAAGCACATGGCCAAACTGTTCACAGGAGGGTCTTTTCTTTAACTTAATTTGAGTGTATGTTCTGTGATCTATGTGCCACAGCTTGCTGCATTTAGCTGTTGTTGTTTGGAAATGCAAAGCATTAATGATCTGAGAGAAATCATATATGACCAACATGACTCCCAAGTCATACTGGCCTCATTCTCCTATTTACCAGTTACATAAGAGCTAATTCATGTTATGATAACATACTAGAGACTTTCCTGGAAAAAGCTATTGCCCAAATATTGACGTGGTATTTTTTGAGAAAATAGAAGACATCTGAGTAGCCTATGTGTATGATTCCTTTCAAAATCTAGAGGCAGAAACCTGAACAAAATAACCTCCACGATTCATCTAGTTCTTCCATTTTAGGAATATTCAATTCTGGGGGCTCAAGAGCAATTTAATTTTTTAATGATTGGTAAATGACAATAGCTGTAGATGATATAGATATAGATGACAATGAATATTGGTACTAACAGGTGGGAGCCCATTGCTCAGTACCTTACATAGAAGAGGAAGTTTTCATAAAGAGGTAATGATTTTGAAATTCTAACAGTCAAACAAGAGGACAGCTAATCAAGTCATCCATCAGGGGATACCATGCCTTTGGGAAACAAGTGCCCAAGGTCTATCAGGGTTTGTGATCCAGGAAGAATCTCTTCATTTACAGCCCTTTGAAGACATACTCATAGTAGTTAACATTTTCCACCCTTTGGGACTGTCCAATTAATGAATGGCCGAGAGGCTGTGTTTACCCTATTGCTTTTCACCAAAAGAATTTATTCAGGCCTCTTTCTTTTAAGCCCTTCTTGATGCTAAGCAGCTGGGCCTTTTAATCTGTTTGATTCAGCACAAAATATGGAACACAGAATAAAGTCAGTGGTTGACTTCCATTACTGCCTTTTGTTTTACCTTGTCGGCCCCCTCTTGCCCTATTTGAATAGTACTGTGTCTCCTTCACATTCCATTCTTAATGAGGTTATTTACCTTGCATACCCAATGAGACTGTACCTTATAAAATAAATTCTTTTCTCTGATATATGTCTGAGAGGGCAGCCTATTCAACTATTAAAAGGATTAACCTTTTAACTGAGAGTGGTCTTAAAGCTGGACACAATTTTCATGCTGAGCTTTCAATTACTTAAAGATGTCACCATAGCATACAGAGGTGTTTACATTTACATATACTAGTACATCAGCCTTGATAGCTACTCACTAACTTTGTAAAAATGGCTAAGTAAAGAAAGCTCATTTGTTACTACATGTGTATTGCTCTTGCTTATGTATGTTAATGAAATACAGGTGTGCTAATAATGCAAACTGGGAAGTAAATAATATCATTTTTAATGCATTAGTATTGCTAACAATTATGTGTGCTAATGAAATATATGGAGGTACAATCCTTATAGACCCTTCAAATGTCCTTTTAGCCAATAATTGTTCTTTTCTCCAACGTTTTACCATAAGTGATAACACTAACGACTTTAATTGCATCTTCTTATATTGTCATCCCAGGTGGGAAATAGCAACACACAGAGAAATGGCCAAAAGTCTAGACACAGAAAATGGATGAGGAAAAAGCAAATGGCGTGGACAATCTACCATTTGGTCCATAAATTTGGCTTTACCTCATCAATGAGGTGGTGATGGAGCTGAGGGGGGAAGGTGGCTGGTGGGTGGAGGTTAGGGAAAATAGGAAACTTTTTTTCATTTACTTATTTAGCTTTCTATAGGTCAAATGCTTATATTGTATTTGAAGGTAATATGAAAAAGAATTTTCATAAATCTTTTTTCTTCCAAACTCCGGTTGACTTTTGCATTATGGCACATCTCGCTCTTAGATTCTCGTGCACATTATTACCTAGTCTGCTTGATAAAATGTTGTACTGACCTAAAAAGGATCTGTTTATAGTGGTATCCAAGGCACTGGAGAGCACCTCTCTTAAGTCAAAATAATTTGGTCTCTATGCTCAGGAGAGGAGTAACTGAAAAGAGAATCTCCTCTTGGGCACAAACCATCTTGTCCATCTCCTTTGCAAAAATCCCGGGAAAATTTAGCCTATTTACTAATGTTCCAGGCTCACAGATTATTTCTAGAGAATTCAAATATTTATTGATAACCTGCCAACTGCTAGGTAATGGGAATACAGCGAGGAGCAAAACATTCAGAAATTCCTGGCAACACGGATTACTTTCTACTGGAGGCAGGGGTGCAATAAACAATGATGCAAATATATACAGTATGCTAGATGGTAATAACATTGCTATTGAATGTGAGTGATAATAGAGAAGCTTTAGACAATTTTAATGGAGGACAAAAAGCAGGACAGAAAAGTGGAGGGATATTTTAAGGAGGGTGTTGTTAGGACAGAGAAAGCAACGTGATATTTGAGTAAAAACTGTTGAAGTGACTGGAAGCAATAGGCTAGTCCACTTCCTCATCACTCTCCTGGGAGGGCCCGATCTCAGAGTCCTAAACTACTTCCTTACCTGCCTTACCAAACATCTGGCAATAATGTTTGACAGCAAAACGTGTTAGTCGAAGTTTATAGAAAGCATACTCTTTGTGAATAGAACCATCACAACACTGAGTTACATTCAATAAATGGGAGTCATGAAAACTACACAGAAAAGCCATAAGGACTACGGAAAAGGTGGATGTCCACCGCACGTTCAATGGGATGACATGCAAAGTACTGGTGATGCAAATGCTGGGCGAGCACAGGATGATCACAGAGGAAGGGCGTGAGAGGATGGAAGGAGAGAAGGGCCAGACTAGGTAGCTGACTGGTATGGGATCCTCTGACCGAGGGTAGGTAGAGAAAGCTGGTCACCCATGCCTGAACCTCTAGGTAAAGGCTAAGGAGACTGGAGTGGTAGACAGCGGCATTCCATACCCTTCCCAGCCTGGCTTCAATAGAAAACCTAGAGGCACAAGGAAAACCCAAATGGAGCTTGTTTTATTCCATTCAAGAATCTCAAATTTCAGAGAAGATAAGCATCTATATCAGGGGCACAGTATCCTGCTAAGAAACAATTCAATTCTGCAAACATGGAGAACGTACTGTTTGCCATGCACTGTTCTAAGTGGAGAGGTGAGGGTATCTGGGACAGTCCCTCAGTGAATGCACAGGCTAGGGAGAAGTCTGTATCTTTCGTATAAACCAGACTAACAAGTGTTCAGAAAAATATTTTGATAGACAAGAAATATTCGTTATTTTTCTGTGCTTTCACTGAAAATCTCATTGGAAAGACAATTTTTTAAATGGCACAGAGTGAAAGAATTTAGAAGGTGATTCTAGAAATTCACTCAACATCAAGAATAGAAGTATAATTTATGTGATATTTTCACAAATCAACTCAACTCTGCATGGTATCCCAGAAGAGTCATCGCCAACAGTGGAAGTGGAAAGAATGCACACTGCTCCTTCTGAGTCAGAGGAGAAGCAAACAAGCGGTATGGTATTCTTTTTCAGCTTCTAAAATAAAAGTTAGCATATCCAATAGTGTTTCACAACATTAGGGCAACCTAAGGAATAGTCGTCTTACTAAAGGGATTCTTCAAGATATTTTTCAGAATATTGAACAAAAACATTACAATGGAACATTTTTATGGACATTTTACTCATTTAAAGTATATAAGGTAAAGAGAGTGTTGCTAGTAAAGAGCCAGCTTTAGCAAATGGATAAGATTAGAGGCGGTCTGGTACAGTGAAACATGTATGGATCGACCTAGGTTCAAATCCTGCCTTTGCCACTTACTAGCTGTGTGGCCTTAGGTAAGTTACTGAATTTATATGAACTTCAGATTCCTCATCTAGAGGATGGAGATGAAAATTATCAATTTCAAAGAATCCTTCTAAGGATCAAATGACACTGTGAGTATGAGATCTCTTAGAGCAGGTCGGCTATATGCTAAGCATTCGGTTAATTATGATTCCCCGGTAGGAGCCCAGTCCACCAGAGTGGCCCCTGGTACTGCAGTACAAAATTAAACATTTAAAATAACTACCCCAAAAGCAAATATTTCTATAAAATCTTACATATACTATAAATGTACCTATTTAATCTTCTAACTCATGAAATTGCTTTTCCTCTCTCTTATCACAAATTATCAGTTTGGGAAGCTTGAATCAGATTTTTCTATAACTGCTATCACAAGACAATTGTGGACCACACTACACTCAGATGCATCACTGTATGCTGTATTGTGATTATTTCTTATCAGAAATAATTGTGATTCAATGCTTATCAGAAGCCACATTTAAGAAATTAGTTGAACATCAAACAAGAAGCAGTCTCAATCTGAATTTAGTTGTGAGATTTCCAAAAAAATATATTAAGGGAAGATCAAAGAGTATGGTGTCATTTTGTGTCTAACAAAGCAACTACTTATTAGAAGACAAAACCTTTGATTCATTCTTCTTAGTTAAAGGAATTAATGAACTGTGTATGTCTGTATATGTGCTTATAAAGGGAGGCGGAGAACATATGTAAATGTGTGGGGGGACTTTCATACCATTCTACGAGATGAGAACACTTAATTTAAGCTGCAGAAAGGAAAAACACTAAGCTTCTCACATTCCTTCCTAATTTTTAAGTTCATATCATTCATAAAGCATTCATTTTTCTTCTTTATTCCACAGTAGAAGAGGTCGCTATGTTTTTACTGCTCAGACACTCACTTTTTCCTCTTCATTTTGAAAAAGTGAACTTAGTCAACTTTTCCCAAGACTTTGCACATGTGAAAATGTTTTGAATTTGGGAATAACTGAAGTAGTAACTTGAATTTAGAAATATTTATGTAACATGGTGATTTGTTATAGATCATTATTCTACATTTTTAATTTTTTCCTTTAAAAATGAGTATTGCTAAAAGTAATATACAATCTTGACATTCAAATTTGGAAAATATAGGGTAAGAGGTAAAGAAAAAAAGTAACCCATATTCTACAACCCAAATATAATTAGTTAAAGTTTGTTGTATTTCTTTTGTTTTTTAATCTAATTGGCCTTATTAAGCAATTCACGAATCAGACAGCAACCCATCTAACAAGCTTTTGCTTGACCAGAAAATTCCAGACTGGTTGATTGAGATTACATTTCTGGGAAAGGTTAAAATAGCAATCAGGTCAGGTATTAATTCACCTGATTAATCAATCAGGTCAGGTTTGGTATTGTGGGCTTTAGCACAAGTGACACCATTTTGGGCCTGTGGTTTCCTCTTTAACACTACCACTCCCTGTCTGTATCCCAGCCCTGCAGACCTTCTTTCAGTTGTGAAAAACCCCAGGGCCCTAGGCACAGGGAGTCCCCTCTATCTGGACCATCCAGCCCCTCCACCTTTGCTTATTTGGCTCATTCATTCATTCATGATTTAATCATTCAACAAATACTTATTGAGCGCGTACTGTGTGCCGGGCACTGTTTAAGTTAGCACTGAATAAAGTTAAATTCCTGTTCTCATGGAGCTTGCATTTTGGTGGAGAAAACAGAAAAAAAATAACTGAACAAGTAAGTAACTAAAAACACAATGTCAGGAGTTGAAATTGCTATGACAACAAATTAAGCAGGGTAAAGGACTTGTGAGAGAAGAGGACACGATTGCAAGAGTGCCCAAAGAAGCTCACTCTAGAGAGGTTGACACCTGACCAGAGCACTAAAGCGAGTGAATGCGCCATGCAGGTAAACGGTGAAGAACATCTCAGGGAGACAGAGCAGCAAGTGAAACACATTGAAGAAACCTACAGGGGTTGCTTGAGGCCCGGCCAGGAAGCCAGTGTGACTGAAATGGAGTGGGTAAAGGGAGGCGTGACAGAAAATGAGAGCAGAGAGGTAGCCGGGGAAGGTCATGTAGGGCTTTATAGACTGTGGTAAGGAATCTGGTTTTAATTTATGTGTGATGTGGAAGCATGGAAGGGTTTTGAGCAACAGCGAAATGACCCATTGTGAAAGGATTCCTCTAGCTGCTGCTGGAGAAGAGGGTATAAAAGAGAGAATGAAAACAGGTCAGTTAGGAGGCTGCTGCAGTGGTCCAGGCAAGAGACAGTTGGTGACCTGAGCTACAGCAGTAGTGGTGGAGGTGAAGGGATTGGAGATATGTCGTCAGAAGGTACAGTCAGCAGGATTCACTGACGGATTGCATGTGTGAGAGAGAAGAGTAGGACGACAGGTAGCTTTTGCCCTGATTGACCTGACTTCTCAGCTCTAAGACTCTTCCTTAAGGAAGGCCTTCTCTGTCATCCAGAGTAGGTGATGTCTCCTGTAGAGAGGGGGGGTGTTACCTGTCCTACATTTTCATAATAGAAAACTGTATCCTGTACATTCCTGTCTTTGTTAGCACTGCGTTTTTGTGAGCCACTCAAGTACTGTTTGGGGTATGGTAATAGAATCTGCCAGGATCCAGAGACTCCAGTCTGCTCTGGTCTATTTTTTTCCCACATAAACGAATACTCACACATGGCCAAAAAGCACACCAGGAAGATGCTATTATTACCTCCATTTGACTCATGATGAGGAAACTGAGGCTCAAAAAGTTTAAATAACCTGCCGAAGGTCACAGTGCTAGAAGAGGAGGAGCTGGGATTCCAAAACTAAGAGACAGAGCGCTCAGAGGTGAGGAGTCAGTTAAAGGATAAACAGGAGAGGATAGGACAAGTTCCTAAGTACACTCTAGCTATTCTTTTTTTTTTTTTAATTTAGGCATAAATTTGTAATTTGTTTTGTTGTTGGTTTACAATAGAGGAATTTCCTTAAGGAGCAGGTGAACTAGGACGGCACAAGTCAGGTAATTTCAAAACCAGAACAAGCAAAGCAATCCTGAGAAACCATTTTTTAGCTAATAAAGTAGTAAAATTGAGAATGGAACTCCCAAAACCACCACTAGCACTGCTGAAATGGTTGGAAAACTATTTTCTGCCTCTTGGCTAGAGGCCAGTATTTTCAATTCACACAATTCGCCAGTTTGTAATTATACACTTGTGATGATCTGATCAACGTCACTCCTCTACTAGACTGGCAGCAATCTGAGGGCAGAGTCTGTGTCCATTTTGCTCATATTATGCCTCTAGAGCCCAGTTCAGAGCCCAGCACCAGTAGATACTCAGTTTGTAATTGCTGTATAAGTGGATGTTGCTGTTGCCATGATTAACTTTTTGGAAAGCAATGAGGCAATAAATAGTAAGAACTATAAAATATAAGATTACTTGACTAGTAATCTCCTGCGGGAAAATATACAACAAAAGAAAAAAAGGAAGACATGAAGATACTCATGTCCACATTATCTGTGAAGGTAAACAAACAGCTAGTCATGGATTCTACGCATATGGATGGTAATAGTCAAAACAAAACAAAAAAGCATGTTCTCAAATTCAGTCATGTGAGTAGGCAGAAAGGAAACCGACATTTTTTGTTGGTGAGACTAAACCCTAGAACTGGTACTCATTAGCAGATTCTGGGCTCTGGGCCCTCCCTTATCTACACCAGAAGTTGGAGCCTATTCTGGGCTTCTGCCCTGCAGCTTGTTGTCGGTGGTCAGCCCAGAAATGCTCAGCAAACACCCACTGAAAAGGATGTCACTTTTATGTTCTTCCAATCTTCAGTGATTGGTCTCCGGTACTTACCATTTTCATTCACTATCCAATCAGTTAGGAGGTCCTATCAACAGAACATTGTTTCATCCATCCAATAAACATTTGGTCAGGGCCTACTGTGTGACAGGTATTATGCTAAATGCTGGGTAAGAGAAATGAACTCAACAGACAGTCTTCTGTCCTAGAAGTTCTGTGTTGGTAAAAGAGACAAGACTGCTAACAAATAAATAATGTCAGGTCACCCTGCCTCCTGTTACGCTACTGTAAAAGTCTTCAGATTTCTTCCTTGTCCAACCCAGCCTGGCTACTAGTTGTATTTTAAAATGCAAATCAGATCTCACATGTCCTGAATAATACACCGACTAAGCTACTCAGGACATTGTTTAAATGTCTTATTATGTGCACAAAGCCTTCGGGATGGCCCTCACTTACCTCTCCAGCTTCATCTCAAGGCACCCACACCCCCTGCACACAGAGACCTCTTCATGACTTCCACCTTTCTTCCACCCGAATGTTCCCCATCCACAAACACCTGATGAAAAATGTGAAAGGATTAAGAGCATAAATTGGCAGTTACAAAATAGTCACAGGGATGTAAAATAGAGCATAGGGAATTATAATCAACAAGATTGTAATAACTGTGTATGGTGTCAGGTGGGTACTAGACTTATAGAGGGATCACTCATCAGTTACATAAATGCCTAACCACTATGCTGTACACCTGAAACTAATACAATATTGAATATCAAATCTAATTGAAAATAAAAATTTAAATAAAAACAAAACAGAAAAAAATGAGTTAAAAAAACAAACAAAACACTTGAGTGCCTACATGGCCCACAACGGCCAGGCGCAGGGCCATCCGGACAGCTTTCTACTATCCGGTAGTCACCTCCCGCTCCTAGAAGGTACAGCAGCCCTTTATGTAGACAGGGACTATCGCTCCTTCATCTCTGTGCCAAAGGCCATGCATCCAAGAACCATTTGTGGGGTGAATGTTAAGAGTTAGGACAGGCATTTTGAAAAGGACGCTAAGAACCTGGGAGGTCTGCACTTCCGGTCAGCAGCTGGTTGGCACCCAGAGGAAGGGAGAAGCGGTGCCTCCTCCTCCTCCTCCTGCGGCCGCTCTAGGAAGAGGGCTCTATGGCCCGGAGGACCTGGAGAGATGCGAGCACGAATTTGTTGTATTTCTTTCCAGTCTCTCTATATACATACATATACACGTTTGTGTCCTTGCATGTGAGACCAGACATAAATATACTGTATAACCTTATATCCACTTGTCTCTTAATATTAATCCATGAGAATTTTCTCACATTATTAAAAATACTTTTAAAACATATAAAAACATCATTTAAACACTCCAACATTCCTAAAAATCTGGATCACCTATTTTTTTTCACTATCATACGTAATTACGGGATGAACTTCTTTTTACAGTGCAACAGGTTTAGACCTACAAAGCAAGTGTACAAAATCAATCTGAAGATATATTATGAAAGAGAAATGGAAGAGGAGATGTTAGGGAAAGGAGTGAGACCAGGCACCCAAGCCCTCAGCACGCATTTGCCTGAGTATGAGGGGGGAAACTCATTACCACTTGACAGCTGCTCCGTGGTCTGTAAACAGTTAAGGGTTCAAACCTCTTCCCAGTGACCAGATGTTCATGGCTTCAGGTGGTACAGAGCAGTTAGTAATTGACTCACGAGTTTGACAACAACAGTTCATGTGAGAGAAGCTACAGGAGGCAAGCAGGACCCCACACAGCGCACCTCCCTCAGACACAGTTTGGTTTAGGAATACAACTGTGTAAGGATCCATTGATAAAATATATAAGCCCAAAGAAATAAAGACTTAAAGAAAACCTAAAATAAAATTAATGCATTACAGTGATAGAATGCAGTGAAACAGCTTTTAAGTTTTTTTCTCTTATCAGGGTGCTTTAGATTTCTTATACTAAAAACCAAGAGAGAGAAACATAGGAAGGTGTTAATGAAAAAAAACAACACTAATTTTATGACATTACTGCATGAGCAGGAGATTAATGGAGGTGATAGGGACAATTAAAAAACAAACAGGGAGTGGTGGTAGAATGTAATATTTATAGTATCAAAATTCAGTAAGATACCTTGTAATTCCTTATAATACAACCATCTTATTTTTAAAATTCAACTTCACTAACCTGGCAAGTTTTAAGCAATTCTCATGTGTAAAAGTGATCATTGATAAAGCTATCAGCAGCTAAAAACACGCAAGACCCACATACTGAACTATAGTTTCATTTTTATACTAATTTTGCCACTGGTGTAGCTTTGCTGCTTTGTGCCTGGCATATAACTTCTGCCCATGGGGATAATTTGAAGGGTTCTTTAATGCCACAGAAAAGGTACTTGAGATTCAATTGATTTTTTTTTTACATCATTAATCCAAATATTACAGTAATGTTAAGTAATATCTTTGGTAGCTATTCTCCTAGAAGAGAGCTACAGCATTCCTGTTCTACTGACTCATGGTCCCCTTTGAAAATTAGATGACAGCTATGTATTCTCTTCCTGGAAAAATGTGCAGGCACACTTACAAAATTCTGCCCGAAATTTCCAGAGGCCTTTGGACTCCCTAAATCCGTTAATAACCTCTATACCAGAAAAAGGAGAATTTATAGAGAAATAGTAAACTGGCTGACTGAGAGGTGTAGAGGGAGATAAAGGAAAGATGAAAAGTAGAAAAGGAAGTTTCACGTTCTGGGCCATAGACTTGCCCCATTCTTTTTTTTAATCTTTATTAAATTTATTGGGGTGACATTGGATAGTAAATTATGTAGTTTTTAAGTGTACAATTCTATAATACATCATCTATATATTTCATTGTGTGTTCTCCACCCAGAGTCAGGTTTCCCTCCATCACCATATATTTGCCCCCCTTTACCCTCTTCTACCACCCTCCCCCTTACCCTCTGGTAGCCACTAAACTGTTGTCTATGTCTACGAGTTTTTGTTTTGTTCATTTGTTGCTTTTAGTTTTATAGCCCACATATCTTCAATAGATGATTGGATAAAGATGTGGTACATATATACAATGGAATATTATTCGGCCATAAGAAAAGATAGTATACTGCCATTTGCAACAACATGGATGGATCTTGAGATTATCATGCTAAGTGAAATAAGTTAGACAGAAAAAGTCGAGAACCATATGACTCTCCCTATTCTTTACTTTTCATAAAAGCTCAGTGCACTACAGACTATTTTTCTATACTCAGGAAACTAAGGTTCAGAGAGGTTATGGAACTTTTCCACAAGGTCATACTGCTGGAAAGTGGCAGTCAAAATGCAAACCTGGTCTCCTGACTTTGTAAGTCAAATGCACATTTCAGTTAGCACTTACTAAGTCAGCTTACTACTTTTTCACCTTGGGACTTTTCAAGATTAACTGAACTATTAGACTAAATGCATCTACTAGACTATGAATTCCCTGAGAGTGGGATCCATGTCTCATTCATTTTATAGCTCCAATGCCTGGCACATAAAAGGCACTGACTAAAGGAGAGGTGAATGTATGAATGAACACACTGGCTCAGCACTCCCATAGACAGTGGCAGAAACTGTGTGCAGCTGTGCGTTATAAATATAACAATATAAAGATCCTGTCATCACTAAATATTCCTTTAGATGACCACTGGGTAAACACTTCAATAGATTTTAAAACACTTTTTTGTACAGAAACAGCATTTAATCCTTTTGAAAAATAACATATTCCTAAAACACGAAGTAGTTTTATAACAATCTGCATAATACTACCTTGTCAACAACTAACATCTTTCGGTGGTGAACTACTGGATCTCATGAAAACCAAACTCATGTTGAAAGTAAATGCGTAAATTAGGACTTTTTCTAAAGATGCTTAATTTTACAGATTTCATAATAAGAGCTTAAATACATTTTTTTGTTTTTGTAATAATTGCTTTGAAGATGAAAACTAAAGCACCCTTTCAATGTAGTAAAGGTAATTGCTGCATTTACTGCTCATGTCATGTTGATGTATGACTACGTATCAAAGGTCATCCTTCTGCACTCATACATTATCAAATTTGAAAGCACAATATTTGATTCTCACCAACCTTTAAACTGCCCACAATGTGTGTGAAAAATAGATAGAGTTCTACTTTAGGTTAAAAAAAAAGAATGAACCCGTGTTTCGGAAGCAGAAGGGTCAAGAAGCCAGTGGCAAGGTTAGATGTCAGCACTATGAATCTCATACTGTCATAGCTTATCAACGAGGTGTAGTACAATGATCACAAGGTAAAATTGCTGTACTAATGAAGACAAAGGTCTAAAAAATTAGATACCACAGCCCCTCTGACAGAGGGCAGTACCTTGTGGACAATAATGCAGAAATAAGGGCATAAATCACTCTTTAGAGACAATAAAACCTATAATGCACAAATTGAATTGTTTACATGTCTATTGGTGGCACTGTTAAAAACAGAAGTGTCCAAGGCCATACCTCTTGCTACTCATCTGGAATGCAGCAGCTCCAAATTCAGCCGCATTATTAGAAGGCAAGCCATCCACCTCCCACCTCTCCTCTTCCAACTCCAAGCACACAGCACTCCTGTCCTGACACACAATTTAGTCGTCTCATGCCATCCTGACCTAAAAGAAGTGCTGGACATTCAGGCTTGCTCCAAACTATTGCGTACAATTGTTTTCTGGGGGAATAAATTGGTCTTATCAGAATCTACTAAAACCTGAACAGAATCTGCTCTGGGCCAGGGACAGGGGGCAGGTGGGCAGACGGGAGGACAGCAGGAAAGAGAAAATCCCCACTCTTCAGTAATGAGTGTTGTCCTTAAATAAAGTACCATTTAATTTCATTAAGCCCAACTATAGGAGATTGTTTTAACGAAGAGAAACATGAAAAAAGAATCCAGGGCTTCAAAATCCAAAAGAAAGTATGTGCTGAAAACAATCCACCCAAAGCATGTTTCAAGCATATAAATTTTATTTGACTGTACTCAGTTTAGATTATTTTTTAAATTCACACCATCCTATTCTGAAAATTCATGTATTCTTTGGCTGTGTGGACACTCATAATTGAGAATACAAGTTCATTCTAAAATATGATTCTTTTTTGTTCCTAGGAAAAAGACTTTTTTACAAAGCATACTACTATAATTCAATAAAATGTATCAACTCTTGGCAGGTAGGCAAAGCCTTTAGAATTCTTGCTATTAGATAGTAAGGCACAAGTAGCGTATTTCATTTTTAGGGGAAAAAAGATTAAATTAAGTGACTACAATTCATAAAATATACCACACCAGTGCAAGTTTTAATTATACTTGCCATGTACAGTATATATTACCTTTTAATTGTTTCTTGAGGCAAGTACTCAACTTTAAGATCTGAACTCCTATGGTCTGTATATTGAAAGAAGACATATTGTTAAATTATATTGTGTGTGTGTGTGTGTGTGTGTGTGTGTGTGTATCCAGTCTTCACCAGATACAGTGTCAAAAAAGCAATTTCATCCAGAAAAGTCCTAACTTAACATCAGTTAAAACATTAAATAGGTCAGAAGTGAGATAATGAATAAAAATAAACATAAAAACAAAAAGGTATTTTTAAATATCTCATTCCATAGGTATGTAAAATATGGGATCGGGGGTGGGGGAGATAGGGGTCTTCAAGAACGGGAGTTTGTTAAACAGACTCAAATTACTTTATATACGATTTAGAAACCTCACCCAAATAATGGATTCATGTGAATTAGGGAAGAGCTCCTACCCTGTAATCCCATCCTAGTACATTTGCTCTTAGGTAATCTCTAGTTCAGTTCATAGTTATTGAGGATGTATGTCAGGCACTAGGAACACAGAAACAAATGACTCCTCCCTACCCTCAATGTGCTCACCGTTTCCCTATTCTCGTATCTTGAGCTAGTTCTTCTCACTTTCTACTTTATTTGTAGGAGTTTCAGATAGAACTAGCACACCAACCACCTGTTGATTCAAACCAAGACAGGTCTAACAATTCCATGAATCCACTCTCTAAACACACATATAGCAGACACCATGCCAGGTTTTAATTTCCCCTTAATTTATGTTGTTTTGTTTGAGGAGAGCAAGAAGGAGAAAATAAAAATTGAGAAACATGGTCTGTCTTCTGTGTTTACCATCAAATGAAGGAGGCTGACAATAAACAAGTCAGGAGACTACAAGTTACATGTAGTGTGTAAAGTACAAAGAGGTCAAAAAGCAAGTAACGGCTTAGGAAAGCTAAGAAAGATGTCACTCAGAAGACTACAGACAAAGCTGGGTCTTAAAGAAAGGAGAGTTTAACAAGAGTAGCATCATATACGATCAGAGCAGGGCATCTCTTAGAAATATGTAATACTCATCTGTGGATAGAGCACACAGGAGAGTGGTGGGAGAGAAGTCTGGAAAAGTAATTTAAATTTTGAAGAGCATACTTACAAGCCACCTAAGGAGTCAGCCATACCCAAATGAGCCTTAGTATTTTTTAAATTTTGTGTTTGAGAAAGCTCCAACAGCAATGTGGATAATAGATAATAAAATAAACAAAAAGACAAAGGAATCCATTGGAATTTGCCTAAAATACAGGTACAAGTTATCTAGCCCTTTCCCTACTAAATAAGTCAAGTAATTAGATAATTTGCAAAATTCTCCACACTATAAAATCTGCACTAAGACTACGGCAATTTTCCCCATTCTGTGTGTGTGCACGTGCGTGTATACTACCTATTCAACAGATAATTTATTGTGTCTTCAATATGTCAGACACCAGGAATGTAATAATGACCAAAAACAGATATGGCCCTGCCTTCAAGGAGTTCATAATCTGGTGTGGAAGATAATATTATGACAGAATTCCAAGGGGACAGTGTGTGAGTGGAGAGTCTGACAAGTGTTAGGCTAAGGGAAGACTGCCCTGATGAAGTAACATTTGAGTTATCACAAAAATAATGAGAAACTCAAAAGAGCAGTAGTCTATTTCTTTCAGCTACCAAAAGAGAGGGCTCACAGCAAAAAAGACAAAGACTTAAAGATACCATTTACAAGATCCATAAATTAAGTGGTCGTGGGGAATTCATTTAATCCCTGCTTGATAGGATTCCATCTCTTCACACAGTTGTGAGAACTGTAAGAAAATGTATGCAAAAAGTCCCTAGAGCACAGTGCTTGACCAAGAGTAGGTATTCAAAAAATGTTCATTTAATTCCTCACTTTCTTCACCCTTCAAAATCAGACTAAGAGAGAAATATTTATTTTCACAAAAATAAATTATTTCTCCCAGTTTTCCTAATCAAGTGCCAGGGATCTGGTAAAAGTCTTTGGCAGCTAAAAATTTGGCCTATTCTCATATAATCCTGGAATAAGAACTTAAAACAACTAATTTATGAGGGAGATTTTTGAGAACACTTTTTAATCTTCTCAGAGTGCTTCCAACATCTATCAATTTTGCTGCCAAAGAAAAAAGGAAGGTATAAATATTTTTTTAAAAAAAGAAAAAAACCTAGAGAAAAATGCATAAAGCGGAAAATCTAGGTTTTAAAAAATGTCATATAGAACTATATAATGTAGTTCTATATAATACAAAACTATAAAAGTAGATAGTGTTTTCTTCTCCTAAAGCCCATGAGTAGGATAAATTAAACCACATATAACAAGACCTCTGGAGAGACAGAATGGAAAAATTAAATGGCATCTTAATTTCACAAAGGCAAACCTATAAAGGGCAATTGCAGGGACACTTACTATCCAGTAAATGCAACAATTTCTAAAAAGGCATTTTTAAATATTATTAAAGAATAAAATGTAGATGAGTTTCTGAAGAGGAGAAAAATTAGGCTGAGACAATAGTTTATAGATTGATACAATTTAACAAGATTTTAATTCTGTACTCATTTTTTATGTTTATATTCTAATAAATCTACTTTTCTATATTTATGTGCCTAAATTCAGAGCCTGAATATATTTACTTGTTAATTAAGTAAATATATTTAGATCTGATAATTTTGAAACAAGTCAAATTACAAACAATCGATTTACAACCATATCTATCTTACTTCATCTTTACATAATTACTTGCATTATTTTTAAGAGCTCTTTGGAACTTCATGAACTATATCTAAATCTCTTCTATAAATTTTACAATGAAAGTTATACTAGATAATAACTTACATTATTTTCTTCCATTTTTGCAAAGCAGCTGTTCTCCATGATTGTTTCAAAATAGCTATCCATAATTCCTTAAATGATAACCCTTCTTTGACCCTTCGACTAACTGATTTGCACACAATCCAACAGGTAATATTGTAAAGTAATATGATAAGAAAAAAGTTTTTAGGAGAGTAAGTAGTTGCTATCAGCCAGAAATAGAAGAAAACGTGTTACATTTTTAAAGTAATCTTAAACTCTAACACCAATATTGACTAGCAGTGTAAAATTGATGGTGCGAAATAAAGCATCCTGCATTAAGAGTTGAGATCTGAGTTCTGCTTTAGCTGAGATGCTGGTTATCCCTATGACCTCGTGTAAGTCATTTGGCTTTTCTGACACTCTGCATACGATATTTAATGAAAATCATTACATAATTAAAATCTGTCTCTCTTTCATGAAGCTATAGTTCTCCAGATTCAATTATGTTCTCCACAACAATCGTGATTGTGTCTAAAGCATAAAATGAAAACGACCAATTTTAAGAATAAGAGGCATAACTTAACTAGCAAAATTTCCAAACCTGGGTTCTAGCTGGAACTATTTCAATTCAATAACTATTTATTGAGTGTCCCTGTGTCTATGTGAGTGGGAAGATATCACAGGCAGAGAAGAACACGAGGCAGGTGTGGGGTTAGAAAAAACTTTGCACATGCCAAGCACAGAAAACATTATAGCTGCATTAAAAATGCGTATGGAGGGTGGGGTAGGTGACATTGGCAGTAGTTGTGGTGAGAAATGCCAGAGGTAACTAGTAGCAAAATTACACAGGCTTTGTAGGCCTTATCAGTAAATTGAGACCTTATCCCAAGAACAATGAGGAAACATTAAAGTATTTCAGCAGTGGTGTGGCATCATTTGATTTCCAATTTCGAAAACTCATTCATGGTACAGTGCACAGAACAGGTAGTAAGGGGCGAGACTGCAGAAGGGAGACCAGTTAGATGGTTTGAGGTGGCGCGGGCCTGAAGGAGAGGGCAGTGCAATAGTAAGAGCAGACTTCTGAAGTCATTTGCCTGCATTCAAATCCCAGAATTTCTACTTACCAAGTTGCTTACTCTCACTACACCTCAGTTTTCTCTTCTATAATCCAGAGATAAAAACCCTCACAGGATTGTTGCCAAAGAACAAATACTACACATACAACAGATAGCAAGTTGCCTGACACAGAGTATGAATGCAAATGTTTATTATCATTATTACTGTAATGTTAATGGGATGAAGAAATGAGACTACAACTGGAAGACAAAAAAAAAAAAGAAGACAGAAATTGAGTTAAGATATAGGAAAAAGGGGAAAGGGATGAGTGGACAGACTTTAGTTTCTGGCTTGAATAATGGCGCTATTTGATGAGATGAGAAACACAGGTGGTTTGAAAGTTTTGATGGTTTGAAAGAACAATAGTGTTCATTTTTTAATGTATTGATTAAGAGAGACATTCTAGCAGGCAGGTGAATATATTGCTCTGAAGTGAAGGAAACAGATCAAGGTTGGAGATGTAAGAATCGGAGAGACATGATAATTAAATCCATGGAGGTTTGATGAGAGTCTCTAGAGAAGGGATACGTAGAGTGAAGAAATGCTGACACTAGGTAGAAGCTGTGGAACAGCAACATTTAAAGGATGGAGGGGAGAAGCCTGCGAAGCACACTGAAAGGGGAGCCAGAGAAGTACTAAGAGAACAATAGTGAGAGAACTCAAAATCCAAAAGAAAAAATAGGTATTTCAAACAGAAGGGAGCTTAACAATGTCAACACTGCCAAGCAGTGAAGGAAGTTAAGAACTGAGAGTTCTCACAGGATTTGCAAGAAATTATTCGTTCACATAATAAATACGTGTCAAGGGTCCTGGAGACACAGTGGTAAATAAGACAAGAGCCTTGCACACAGACTTTATGTTGTGAAGATAGACAGTAAACTAGTAAACAAATAAAATACTTCTTTTATTTGAAATAGCAGAGATAAAGTGACATGAAAGAGAATAAAAGGCAGAGGCCAGTTTAGATAGCGATTTTGAGAGGGCATCTCTCTGAGGAGGGAAGACTTACACGGAGACCGAAAACAGGAAGGGGCCTAGCATGGTCAGAGAATTGGAAGAGGCCCATGAGGCTCCAGCGTAACAGTGGAGGAGCGATGGAGAGAGAAGCCAGACCCTGTCTGTAGATGATGCTGAGGGCGTAGTGAGAAAAGTTGAGATGATGACTGTTGAGCCATGTGAGTAGGGAAGTTAAGATCACTCTAGATAACAGCACTTAGCAGTCTGTTTTTCCTCATTTCTACTAATCAGAAATAGGACATTGAACCACTCCTTCAACCATTAACTGTTTATTACAATAATATCAGAGTAAACTTTTCTATTTTAAAAGACACTATATGATGACAGCATGTTTCCTGTTACATTAATTTTACTAATCCCCTTTTTAGCCTTCTTCCACATTTCTTTCAAAGAAAGTCCTCATAATCTCTGCTTGATTCTGTAATTAAATTATATTTCTCTGAGGTCTTTTCAACCAACGTACATCAGAATTTGAATGTTGTATAACAAGAAGATTCAGCATGGTGCTACTAAAACATGATGGAATTCTCAAAAAGAAGATATTCCTTAGTGCTTATATTCCAGTGCTTATATATAAAGGAAATAGGAACCTGAAACTGGAATATAAGCACTAAGGAATATCATATATACATATATATATATATATATATATACGTATATATGCATATGATAGATAAAAGTTGATATAAAAAACATTGGCTTGGTTCTGCACAGCTGAATCATATGTTCATATTATTTTTTCATTTCCTTATCTGCAAGAGGAAGAGTTTATGGCCCTTTCATATTTTCATAAGGATATCAACAATACATAATTAATATATTTTAAATACATTTACTTAAAATATATTAATTATCAGGCAGTAAGCTAGGAACATTACAAAAATTATTTTTAATCATTCCCATGCCCCAAAGGGTAGGTGTTATTCCTCCCATTTTACAGATGAAGAAGCACTCTTAGAGCGAGCAGGTGACTTGCCCAAGACTGCAGAGCCAGAATTTAAGCCCAGTTCCGCAATCTCGAAAACTCTGGTCACTATACCATGATGCCTCAGACTATTAACAAATCGGGTTCCTTAAAAAAATACCTACCAGATATAAGATATTAAATCATAAAGGTGAATTTTAAATGATAAATATTACTTTATTAAATTTTTAATAAACTTGATGTAACTTAGAAATATTTGCCATATACACCATTCCTATATATTCATCCTTTTGGAATAATAACTTGATTTCACATATTTTTTAATAATGAAGAAGAGAGAAAAAAGGTAGAAAAGATAACCAGACTGTATTTAAGGTCCAAGAATTACCATTCTGCATCAAATTTTTTTCGCAGTTAATCTTTAATACACATATTAAATCCAATGAAATACCAGTAACTAACTGCTTATTCTCACAAAACTTATATGTCGCTCAAAATTAAATTACAAATGGCCTACAGTTTTTCTGAATCAGAAAAACCGAATCTCTGATTAGAGCCTCTAAATGTCACTACTCCTCTGAATTCAAAAGGTAACAAGTCTCAAGATAAGCATCATAATTTGCTCTCAGCCGTATCTATAGATTTATTGTATTGTGAGCTCTTCCTACTAAGATTTTTCAGGTAGCCAAGTCATCTACCAAGACTTTGTCTGAAGAAGTCTAGATATTTAACAAAAGGAAACTGCTGCCAAATCATCTTTATTTTCCTTAACAAAATACACACAAGAGCACAAAATTCACTTATAATATCATTATTTTACAAGTATAAATAATGCTCAGAATTCAAGTACAGTCAAGTGCAGAAATATTCCCTATATGTTAATATGTAAACATGAGCTACTTATATATACATCATGTGCCTTTGGCCCAGCTGCAAAATAAGAGACATCAAAAAGAAACACTGCACTTGACTGTTCAATTGCATTCTTACTGAGACTTCACACCAATGCCTATATAGTTACAGTTAAAACTTTCATACCGCTTAATGTAAATGCCTAAGTAGACATTTTGCCCCACGGCAAATATCTCAAGAGTAAAACTTCTATCCATTTTTAATGATGAAGTATTAAAATCTTAATTGAGTTTCATTCCTTAAAATAAACACTATTAGAACTTATTCCTATCCAAAATTCTTCCTATGTCAAAATGGATATTATTTACAGGTCACATATACAGAAAACAAAAATGCTATCATGTTTGTTTACTTTTAGAATGGAAAATAAATTTCTAAAATCTATCCAAACAGTGTGGGTCTTTGTACATTCAAAAGGATCTTACTTTACTGATATCACTTGATTTTAGTTTTAATATCCAGTAGATATATAACTTTGACATACTGAAATAGCGAGGCAATCTTAATTCAAATGACATCAAGCGTACCCTTAGAGAGAAATAAACAACAGAAAGCACCACCTAAAAAGCAATTACTGACATCAACAAGACTACAAATATCCAGTTGAAGGCACATGGAAACATTTACTACATTGTCATCAAAGAGTCTCCACCTAGTTCAGGATTAGGATTAGAATCAGCCGTGGGAACTGTTGGTTTGGCTTCATTCATTGAGGTTTCCTCATTCTCGTTCTCAGTCTCCTCTTGCTTCTCCTGTGGTTCCTCCGTACCAGATACTTTTTCAATCACTTGGTCTGTCTGCTCTGTATCTGATATTGTGTCCTCTGTCTGTTCTGTACTGTTATCAAGAACATCTTGTTCCTCTAAAGATTCTGAAAAGATAAAGAGTCAAGACTTTAGGAATACCCAAATGTTAAAATTGCTAAATAGGATAAGCAATAGATAAGCACACGTGTACTTGAACTAAAAAACAGTAGAATGATCCAACATTATCCTTAAAATCTTTTAAAATATGTGCTTAACTTCCTACAGCATACCTATATAAATTGGTATGAATGAAGAGGAAAAAAAATTGGGGGGAAACAAATGCATAAACATACTTTTATCTAAAGCTTCATATTTTCATAAAATTTAGGAACTTTCATCATAATATTTAGGAATTCTCCTAAAGATGCATTTGAATGTTGAAGGTCCACATATATCAAATAAAGCCCCAACAGAACTATGTGCTATAACAGCCCAGCAAATAAAGCAAATGCATTAACTCCCAGATAATGTTTCCTGAAGGAAATGTCTCGCTTGTGTCCAGCCAACTCTGTGAGCAATGTGTAAACGTGTATCTCTGCGTGTGTGCACGCATGCACATATGTGTAGACACGCTATTTCCCATACTAATTTACATCTCTACTAGCCAAGGATGGAGCGGTCTGGATCCACCTTTTACAAAGGCATGACAAGTCTTCCCTGATCCCTCTGCAAGACAAAGCCTCAGGGTTTACACCTCTGGATCAGAATATGCTACATACCTAGCATGTCAGGGGGAGAAAGGGAAGGAAAGGCCTTTTGTTCCTGTCTCCGTAACATAAACTAAGTAAATGTCTTGGTCCCTACCTGAAAATTTACTCCCTCTAAACTCTCTTTTGAGTTTCAGTGAGTTCAAATATCTTAATAATAATTTAATAATAACAATTTTATTAAATAAAGTCCCTATAATTCTTTAAAGTTTAAAGAATGGTTGGGGGAGGGAATGAAAGGAACACAGAGCTTTGGGCCACCCAATTTCCAAGTCAAAGATAAAACTCTAGCTTTGAGGTACTTCTTTGTTTTTATAATAAACAGCAACTAGTAATTACTATTCTTACTAGGAGAGAGATAGTTAAACCACTAATAAGCTAAATAAATAAGCAGATTTTTCTACCCTCAAAGAAGAACCCTGTAACATAGTACAAATGTTATTGATTCCAAAAATCTGGAGGACAGGCCAGTCAACATTAGCAAAACGTTCTAGTTTAGTTCCATGTATAGCACAGACCTGAGTTTTGTGAAATAAATTAACAGTTTTGCAAAGAAACTATGTGCTACATATGCATGCATGCTAATGTGGAGGTCTTACAAATTCATGATTTTACCATATCAGTTCTAATAAACATAAATTATTTGTATTTCACACACTCTATGCCAAGACTTTAAAAACATTTTAAAAAATTAATTCTTTAAACAGATACCTTGGTCTCAAGTTTACAGAATTAATTACAACCTCTTTCCCTCTTTCTTTATCTAGAATGAAAGGCCAAAATTTCACAGTTAGGGACATCCAAGTTAATGAGATGTCCCTAACTTGTATGAAAATTTCACATGAGATAACAAAAAGTAGAGAGGAATGGTTCTCAAATCACATTTGTACCAAATATCACAAAAACGCTATTTTTATCTTAAAAGGAATGGCATTGTTGCACCACTGTGACTCTTATAAAAACCAAAGGTAAAAAGCAGGTTATTTGAATTTTGTTATTTGCATGTTCCAGTACACAAAGGAAACGCAGAAAGTGCAAATAAAATTCTATGGACATGCACAGATCACATCTACTACATGGGCAAGTAAGTTCTTCAGTGTCAGGAGTCACCAACCATTTGCAATTCTACAGAATTCACAAAATTTATCCAGGGTAGAATTTTAAATTACGATTTTCCACAAATCTCTGGCCACAGAGCAATACTTGCTTGCTAAGAACTTTAAAATGTGTTATAATACAATAAGTTGTCTGAAACAAACCAATAAAGCCACACAAAATGAAAAACACAAAAAGCTCAGAATCCAGGACTCAACTCACCAAGACAGGTGTTTAAGTGAACATAGCCCCACATAGCTTGGCATATTCTGTCTGACAGACTACCTCAGTACTGAACAGGAGAGGTATCCAAGTTCATGCGCTATCATATTAAAGCTCTGTGATGTAACTATTTTCAGAAACACATCACTAGTCAAATCCAATTTAACTGTAAAATTCTGGGGTCTTAAAAAAGCAGTTAATACAAAGAGGAGAGCTATACTACTTAAAATTTTAAATATCTGTAAAGGTGAATTCTAAGAAATACCATGTGCTGTCATAATTACAAAGCAACATCATACAAAGCTTGATCATTAATACTATATGGTATTTCAGAGAATATATGGAAGACTAAAAATTAGTGAAGTGATAGGGAGTGCTTGAAAACAATCAAAAAACCTATTAATGGCTACTTTTCTTCTCCCAGGTTAATTGACAGAAAAGTAATTTTAATAGCAGTAACACTACAAAAAACTGGCATGTGTCATGAGGCCTTATAATACAGACATCGGCTAGTCGACATGACACAGATATTCAATGTTTGGATGCCAAGGCTATTTTGTGAGCAGTCATCCAAACAAGATTTAAGTGGTATGCAAGACTAACAGAGAATTACGTATCAGTTTAATAAACAAACCACAGAGCTTTATGTAAGATTACTGAATGTACTCCAAAAGTACTTTATTTCTATCGGATAGTATCATTTGCCTATTCTCATAAAAACAGTAAGTTTTTTCTGTGAAGTTGTGTTTTAAAATAACTTGGTGGTATAAAATACATTACAGAAGATATCAACATTTGGGCATAAAATATTAAAAGAGAAACCAGCTTTTCTGTTCACACCAGTTTAGACTAAAATTGAAACAAAGTCACCTGAATGACCTAATTCCATCTGTAAGAAAATTTTTAAAATCAACTTTGGCATCTGTAATACCAGAAAACAATATATCTTAATGTGGTAAAAGACAAATGACCCATGGAATTTGTTCCTTTCCCCAGTCCTGCCCCTGCCCTGCTCCCACCCCAATATTCATAAGAGAGAAGCATTTTCTACCAAATTGTAACAGTTGTCTTCCAGTTGTTTGGAAAAGCCTCAACTCAACTAGACAACTCAAACTCATAAAACTGAGTGTAATTGTATAACAAATACCACTGTCTTACCTATAAACCACACACATGCAAAAACGTGTAAGAACATCAACTTACCTTTAGGTTTTTAGTCTAGCTCTTGAATGATTTTTCTAAGAAAATTAAAGAATTGGCTAGCAAAACAATTTCATATATTTCCACAGGAAATATATAATTTCCACAGAAAAATACATAATTCTAGTTAGATTATGCCTTTGAAAACCCCTTGTATTTGGGTGAATTCATTTAGAGTCTTACTCTTTACTCCTTTTTACAATAACAAAAAAATTTTTTTGTATTGCAAACACATCGATACCCACTACATACATAAACTATAAAATGTATCCAAAAGAAATCTGTTCAATTAAAATGGATAATTTGTCTTTGAACTTACAGGTTTTAAACAAAACAGTTTTTACAAGAATTTCTGCCTAAGGAAAATGGCCTACTTATTTTAAGGAATAAAGACATGAATTTCATCCCAAAACTCACCCAATGAAATGACTCAACGAATAAAATTCAATTAAATAATAACCTCCTAAGAAAAAATAGCTCATATGCAATACACACAATCCTGTTTATTTACCATTGGTGAGCAAATCTATCAGATGAGTAAGAATGTCATTATTAAGCAATGATGTAAAGCTATCAGGTGAAGGTGTTGTAGAAAAGGGAATCAGAAGGCCAAAACATCTCTATGTCTAAAGAAAACATGCAAAAACACTACAGTTAAGTTTACATCTTGAGTAAACTGTACATAATTAAATAAAAATAAAGGTATAAATTTTTGTATCTGGTAAACACAGAGAATTCAACAAAATTTACATTATCAAATAGTTCAATATCCTAGAGCATCACAACAAACAATACTAAAAACAGAATTTTCTCTAGTTCAACATAACCTAATGGTAAGAGTATATTGCTTAAAAGAAAGGAAGAACAAAACTCAGATTTCCAAGATAAATTCTACCTTATATACATTTTACTTGCTGTTTTTGATAGTATTAATTAGATGCCATGAGTTTTGTTATGAGCAAGTTATTTCCAGTTGAATAAAAGCTATTTTTTACTAATACAATTGCATAAGATGTAGATAAGTACAATTGAGCAATGAAAACAAATATTAACATTTTTCAAACATGCTAGTCTAAAATCACTACCAGCAATACTAACAATATAGAAATCTCAAGCTCTTTTACTATATCTAACAAAAGAAAATGCAATTTATCAGGTATTATGGAATACATTTTTTTTTAAAAAAAGCAAAACTAATAAACCACTTTAATGCAGCTTAGCAGAGATTCAAGTATTACTGTACTTCTCATTTAATCATAAAAGAAACTGAGAAACCTAGAAGCAGTTCACTCCTTTGGCATACCATATCTAGTATGCTCTTAGATAAAAACGTAATCCATAGTCCTAATTTCTTGTGTTTCTCTAATACTCTGTTACCAAAGCATTTGATACACCATTCTAGAAAAAATTCTAGGAATTCAAAGGAGCGTTTAATGGAGATATTTCTTCTAGGTCTTCTTCTTTGATGAAAGCTTTCCAAGATTTCATATGTTGTTCTAAAGAGTCATCCAAAAAATTTCAAAAGCCTTGTGCCTCATCCTAAATGCAAAATCTTCCAGTAGTAGAATCAAGACAAAACTTAATTTCAAAGTCGCACATCATAGACTGGGAAAAAAAGGTTTTTTCCATTAATGCTAGATTATTTGTATAAATAGTTTTAGAATATTTGTTGAAAGAAAAATTCAAACGAAAGAAAGTTACCTTTTCATTTCATTTCTAAATTCAATAATCTAATCATTGCTGCTATCAAGGAGCTATTTCAATACTTTAAAAAATATAAAAATTATAGCAGGGAAGTCTTTTTTTCAGACTTCAAGTTTCTTACAAGAATACAGAAATCAGAAATCTAAGTCCTCAATTACAATGGCCGTCAGCATAGAGAGTAGATGATCGAGATGATATGGTCTTATATACTTCAATTTAATCATAAAGGTATGCCACTTGCGTTCAAAACAAATGCAGCTTCATTTGTTCAGCAGAAATATTTCCAGTCGTACTAAAGGAACCAACTTGGAATTGATAGCCCTATATCAGTGTTGAGATAGGAGTCTTGGAGAAAAGTTTCAGTCTTCTAGAAAGCCAATGAAGTAAAACGTGCTCATAGCCATTGTGATGAATCCAAAGAGAAGTATGAAAAAGTTACTAGACACTATCTTAACCAAGTGGAATTGTTGCTTCAGTTTCTAACACTACGAAGTTAGCAGACCTTGTCTCAAGTTTTGTCCTCACCTATTAACATTACCTTATTAGGGTTGAATTTGAGCCAATTAGACTTCATTCCGGAGATTTCAGACAGAATGTGAGACATCTGGGGCATTGTTCCTCCTAGATTAGATGAGAAGGAAAGGTATAGCTGGGTGTGGTTTGCTATCTATCTATCTTGACCTTAGCAGAAGATATAAAGCATTGGACTCATTATCAAAAGTTTTATTTTGTTGGCTGTTTTTCTTATTTTTTCTGTCCCAACTATTGGCCTTCAAATATTCACTTTAGTTTTCATAAGCAAGGTTACTCATGGAAAGGACTTCAATTTTTCCTCTCGGCATCTTCAGTATGAAATTCTTTCATTTTCATTTCCAAGAGGCTGCAATGGCAAGGCAGATGATTTGCATGTGACAACATGCAGCTCAGAGCATGACTTACGCAAAAGAAAAAATTTGACATGTGTTTGGAGTCGATGTTGCAGACTTGAAGAAGAGGAATGCATTGATTCAGTGCTGGACATACATATACATGGCCTCTTGCTACGGGTATCTGTATTCAAATTCACTTTGGTATTTGTTAGTAAGCCAAAAGCCAAGCCCAAGTCAACACACGTATTTTAGGTTCACTCTTGAAAGCTAAAAAAAGAGAGATACTCCATTTTCATACTAAACTTCTGATATCTGAAAATTCACTGCCTCATATTATTCTCAGTTAAAGCAATTTTTCCCTACTCAATGTTTTTATAAAGAAATAAGGTATATATAAATGATAATCCCTAGAAATTAAAAGGATGAATACTGACTGCTAAATATGTGAACTAAACTTCTATTATGGATTTTTTTTTTCTATACCAGGCATAGCACCAACATATCATGGACTATGTCGTACTTTGTGCAATCTTCACAATTGAGAGCTGCTTAACAAATAGCTCCTCACCTAATTTTAATAGCAAGATTAGTCAGCTCTTTTAACTCATCTCTTCCATTTTTTCAACAAACTTCAAGAATTCCTAAAACACAATTACAAGATGAGGGCTAAGACCCAATGAATTCTGATAAATTCTGTTTCTCTAAAATAAGGTTGTGTTCTCAAAGGCATGCATCAGCAATGCTAGTCTCATGGAGCAAGACAAAATGTTTGTTTCAAAGGAACACCAGTCCTATCCACACAGTCATCCAAAGAACGCAAGGATGATTTTCCAATTCCAAAATTTCCTGCTTTCAGGTAACTTCTACCAATTCAAGTAGTAAGCGCAAATCTATTTTATCAATGTTAATTAAAAATCTTATAAGAATTTTACCCTTGTAAGTAGTTGTTTCATAATTCTCATAATCTGCTTCATTTACATAAATTTAAAAATCGATTCCATAAAAACATTACCAGTCAAATCTCCCAACAGTTATGAGGTCATTCCATAAACAATGTTTACCTAGCTGTTGTTAGATGTTGCTTAACACGACACACTTGACATAACCTGCATTTTAAAACCGAAACACATCATACCAATTAAACAGGAGGCTATTGTGTCAGAGCAATAGCTGATATACACATGCTGCAAAATCTGATAAATTAATCCATTCTTATCCAAAAGCATTATGCTTTTATTGTGAAATAGCAAACATTATTAAGAGAGAAAACTTTTTAAGTAACATATTCATACCTTCACTGATCTGGTTCTCTGATACAATCACACTTCCTGAGGGCAAGGGACCAACTGAACTTGAGCCTTCCATAGCCTGCCTCTTCTCAAAGCTAAACTCTGGAAGTCTTGGAGCCTGAGGTCTGGTTTTTCTTGCAGGATTCAAGAAAAAACAGTAGGCACATCGAAAAGCTGCAGAGAATTTTTAAAAAATAAAACCAAAAATCAAAGAAAACTCAAGGACTAATCAGGTAACTCTCAAGATTACTTTTGCAAATAATCAAAGAACCCTTCAAAAGTTATTTATCCCTTATGAAGTTACATATGTTTTCAGTAATATTATGGCAGTGTTCTAACCAAAGCTAATTTTAAAGCATACTTTTGTTTTGTTTTGTTTTTTAAGAAGGGCACAGCTCACAACGGCCCATGAGGGGATCGAACCGGCAACCTTGGTGTTATCAGCACCACGCTCCATCCAACTGAGCTAACTGGCCATCCCAAAGCATACTTTCTAATAATTATTAGAATATTAATTTTAAAGAAGAAAAAATAAGTTACATAGCACATTAACTAATATCAAAACAATATTAATAACGATCTAAATGTATTAAATAAACTACATTTCTAGTCACCAGAATCATTACGTATTTTTAAATCCAGAACCCTGCTCCTTTGCCCAAGAAAATGAAGTATGTCATACTTGAGAAGCATAATTAATCTAGCACAATATTTTTTAATAGTGGCTATACATGAGAATCATCTGAGGAGCTTTAAAAAGTGTTGATGCCTAGACCCCCACCCCAGATCAATTGAAGCAGACTCATTGTGAGTGGGCCCTCGACATCATAATTTTTAAAAGCTCTTCAGGCGATTCTGATGCACAGTGAAGTCTAAGAACAATATTCTGGCCTAGAGGTTGTACATTGTATGAGGAAAATCTGAGTTGTCTTTCTTGTTTTGGTCTGTGTTTTAAAATAAGAACAATATGCCTGAACAATATATACAGAGACAATACCTAAAATAAAATGACATTACATGGGAATTGGCACAGAAATATTTGAGAGTTAACTGCCCAATAATTCTTACCAATGTATTCAAATTCTTCTTTCAAAGCCATGCCATTATGAGAAAAACACTGCTGACATATCAGGGCATACCTACACCAAAAGGAAAAACAGATTAGTTACAAATGCAAACAAAGCCCAGGAGAGGCTACGTTAGCTATCACAGTTAATTTATATTTTAACATAGCTAAATATGTCATAACAGATTAGATGCTGCTTAGTAAACAAAAAACAATATTCTTTAAACATAATAACAGCCATTTTATTAATTTTAAAATGTAATTTATACATCAAATTAAAAGTAAACTAAAAAACAGTCAAATGAATCCTTACTAAATCAGCAGAAACATATTTGGTACAGAACACTTAAATTTCAGTTTTTCCTAAAGTATATTCCTGGGAATGAAAGACCCCAAATCTGTGGTCAGATAAGATCAGAAAAAAATGGAACCTCTCAGAGATTCACAATGAGAAATCTTGTAGTAAAGAAATAAATTTAATTTTGTTTATTTCAGTCCAAAGCTTAATTTCTGTACATCATAATTCCTGTATCTCTCCCAGTTACACTTACACGTCCTCCTCATTTTCTATTTATATATTCTGTTCTTTGTGTATGTACTTAACAAATACTTGGCCCTGTCAAACAACATTCTGTTTCGAATAACATGAAATTTATTATATTAACTTTAAATTCTAGCATCTTTATTAAAATGATAATATCAACCAAAACCTCTGTCAAATATTTAACTCTGCTATCCTAAGAATTTTTTTGTAAGTCTACACTATGATAATTGCTCTGCTCACATCATACCCATCTCCACAGATTTATTGTAAGAATCAAATAAGATAATAATTAGAAAAGCATTTTGAGAACTGTAAGTGCCAAATGTAAATTGTGTTCACTGCTATTAAAATTATCACCATCATCAAAGTCCAATACATCTATAAAACTCCATTTTTTACAACCTGCCAGTTATCACTATTTATGTGCTCCTTATGTTTAAGAGTTTCAGTGAAGTGAATCCATTTCTCTAAGAGTGGGGTTATAATAAAGTTACAATATTGTTTGTTATATATTTTTTTCTAGATTTTATCTAAATACTTGATCCAAACTCCTACTGAAAAACAACTGAATATGTACTCTCTTCAGGGCTATAAAATACTCTATTATGTTCTAAAATAAGGAAACAGGAGCCACAAAACTAGAGAACATCTAGCACGTGCACACAACACACACACCATGACCAACAAACTTTTTCTTTATTTTCATCTATCTACCACTCTAGTAAACATTACCTGTTTTGTGGACCATCACCAACTAAATATTCAACAATTCTGTCTAAAGCACCTCGTTCTCGGGGGAGAATGGGTCTTGCTAAAGGTGGACCAGGAGGATGAAGACCTAGTAAATAAATACATATGACAACAATAATAAACATAAAATAATAAATAACAAAACAAAAATATATTCTTATAAATCTCCGTAGAGCTTTCAAATTTTCACTAAAAATACTACACTACAAAAAGAATGTGTTTAAGTATGTGCTATTTCGTTTAATAGATTATACCAATGTAATCTATTAAGAAATGAAACTATGTTGGGTTCTGCACAAACCAATTTTAAGAATGCCCAGAATCTTAAAAGCTGATGTAATAATAAACTACGGACTTATTCTCTGGACCACAGAGTCCAGGGGTCATATTTACCTTCCCACCTAAAACTACTAAAACACTGTGCAAAAGACATTGGGTATCAGACAATGTAGGATAAATATCTCTGACAGACAAAAATCAAATAATACAAGCCCTACAATTGCCCCAGTTTGTTGCCTGGAGAGAGTTTCCAGGCAGCAGCTAAGGGAGGATACACCCAGGTGAAGTGACTCAGTCTCCCTGAGATGACAAAATAAAGCTGGAATGGGGAAGCCAAAGCAGCTTGAGTTCACAGGAAAAAATAGGAGAGAATGCACAGAGCAGGAGCACCAAAGATCTCTCCAGAAGAGTACTGGTTGGTGCATTCATATGAGGAGACTACCTGAAGACAGAGAAAAAAAACTGCCCCCAAATATTAAAGGTAACAGTGCTCACAAGAGGCCAAAATGTTGCATGTTTCCACCAGCCACAGTGGAAAACGTCATAACTCACAGGTCACTGGTAAGGAATCATAGGAGTTTTGTACAAGAATATAAAAATATCTAGCATCCAATAAGGCATGACTCACTTCTGGCATCAGATCAAAAATTATTAGACATCCAAATAAGCAGGAAAATATGACCCATAATGAGAAAAATCAATCATAAGTGACCCAGAAATGACAGAGATAATAGAATCAGTAGACGAATATATTAAAACACTTATGACTATATTCCACATATTTGAGAATCTAGAGGAAAGATTCAATGTTAAGTAAAGACATAGAAAAAATTTAAAAAACCCAAACTGAACAGAAGAAAATTACCATGTCTAGGATGAAAAATCTGCAGATGGAATGAATGGCAAGCAGTTTGGACATTACAGGAAAAATATTAGTACACAATTATATAACAATAGAAATCATACAAAATGAAACACAGAGAAGTGACTAAAAATATTTTTAAATGAAAAAAAATCAGTGAGCTGTGGAACAACCTCAAGTAGTCTAACATACATATAGTTGGAGTCCAGAAGATGAGGAGGGAGAAGAAGAAAATAATATTTGAAGAAATAATGCACAAAATGTTTTCCATATTTGATGAAAGTTATAAACCCACAGATCTAAAAATATCAACAAACTTAAGCACAAGGGACATAATTTGCAACAAGACACAGCATATTGAAATTGCTTAAGACTAGTAATAAAATCTTAAAAGCAGTCGGAAAAAGATACATTACACACAGAGAACAGAGATAAGAATGGCGACAGATCTCTCATCAGAAAATAAGTAAGCCAGAAGACAATGAAACAATGTTTGAAATTCTGAAAGAAAAACTATCAAATTAGAATTCCATATTTGTCACGTCCAGAGCAACACAGGCAGTGAGAGAACGAGAAGGGGTGATGAAGGGTTAAGAAAGAAACAGAAATCAAGAAAGTTATGAAACAGGGGGAACAAGGGTCTCCCAGCCTCAAAGGACTGAGAGCCCCAAATCGGGCCGCCTTCTGGCTTTTATTGATAAACACACAAGGAAGTAATATTGCTTTCTCCACGGTCTGTGAGTCTCATACATCATACCAGAAAACTGATTCAAATCAATCACCCTTGCCTGCGAACAGCCGGAATAGAAAGTCCCATGATGTCTTAACAATTATGACATGTGCCTCCCCAGGGACAAATACTTTATGCTAAAACTTATTGATAAGAATGGAAGGAGAACTGATGTTATCACATCATTGGCTCACTTCCCAAGCAGCTTGTGGGAAGGAATATAGCCACATAGGCAGAAGCTCTCCTTAGCCGGGGGGAGGTGGGGGGCTGTGCCCACCTCTATCGATCCCATGAGTTCTCCTGGTGGTCCCCACACGGTTCCACCTGGCTTGGGTTGTTCCTCCCGTGAGGAATCTTACCCGTCATTGGCTGACCAACCATCTTTTGGGGGCCAAACAGAGAGACATGAAGTGTAAGCACAAAGGTGAAGCAAAGTCCCTGAAAGGGACAGTCTCACAGACTCTTCTTTCTCTAGGGATAGGCACGAGGGGACAGATGGTTAGGCTGCTGTGTGACAACACATATTAATGAAAACATCTCTTAAAAATAAAGGCAAAAATGAAAACTTTTTCAAACCTACAAAACTGAAAGAATTCATCACTAGTAGAATTGCACTACACTAAATGTTAAAAGAAGTCCTTCAAGCAGAAGGAAAATGACACCGGATGGGAAGCTGGATCTACACAAAGGAAAGGGGAGTACCAGAAAGGAGTTACTATGTAGGTAAATATACAAAATTTTTATTATTTAAATCTTTTTAAAGTTAAAAGGAAGAATAATTTGTTGTAAGTTTTATAATATATATAGAAGCAAAATGTATGACAACAACAGCACAAAGGCCAGGAAGAGAGAAAAGGAAGAATACTGTTGTTAGATTCTTAAACTAGATGATGTCATAAAAATGTTGGTGTGAGGTGAGCCTCTTAAAATCTCCTATGGAATTTACAACAAATTGAACAACTATAAATCCACCAAAGACTCCCTGCACAGCAGACAGGCAAGACAAAGAGTCTCATGACTGAATTCACCTAAAGGTGGGCAAATTGTGTGAGCAGGGGAGGAGGGAAGAGAGAAGTGCGGACACGGGGCCCCACGGGCGCAGGACGCAGACCTAGCTCAGTGCTCTGAGCTTGCTGCATCCCAGAACTACCACAGCTGCAGGAGAGGGAAGAACTTGGACTGTTAGGGCTCCGTTTATGGCCCACCGGGCTGAGGGACAGCATATAACATGGCTGAACCCAACACTCACGGCAGAGACCTCGGAGCAAAGACTGAGAAAGAAGGCTGAAAACAGTAGTTTAAGCCCTCACTGCCAAGCAGAGAACAGAAGCCATAGGCACTGAGACTAGCCGTCCCCCCCTTACCCTCCCAGAGCTCGCACCTCTCCCACCTGCCCAGTGCTAGAAGCAGAACAGTAGCAGTGGCAGATCAAAAGAATATTTGCTGTTCTGAGAACTGTGGTCCTCAGGCACAGATTCGCAGCCCAACTAGTTCCAGCAAAGAGAAGGGAGCCATGGAAGCAGGACTGGCTGTGGTAGTGGTCCCCGCCATTGCTCTGGGCCACCTCTCACAACCTACCCCGCCCTTGTCCCCACCTATCTGGGTGGATCCCTGCAGGAGTAAACAGAACTGCTGAAACACACGGGCTCTGAATCTGGTGCAGGAAGAACTTGGAACTTCAGAAGCTCTCCACATCCCCACAAGGAGGTGGCGCCCTATGACCCAGGCGAACTGTTCAGAGGAGAAGCCCGCCTTCCAGGAAATCCCCCCATTGTGTGAGAAGCCAGAATAGTGCAGAGAAAATATAACATTACAGTGTGAGAAAGAACAAAAGGCTGCAATCGGAGAGAAAACAAAACATTCTACCAACACCTACTGGAAAACAAAAGAAAGACCTCTTTCTATCAACCTGTTGCAGAACCCACTCCTGTAGATGTCTAGGAAGAAAAATAATAAATTATTAATTGCCATGAATAACCAAGGGAATGAGACAGCTCAGAAAGAAAATGAAACATCTCCAGAAAATGAACTTAAAGACATGGAAATATGTGACTTAAATGATAGAATTCAAGATTGCATTTCTTAAAAAACTCAAAAGATGCATGAAAACACAGACAGGCAGTTTAACGAACTCAGAAACACAGTCAAAGAACAAAATGAACATTTTACCAAAGAGATTGAAATTTTAAAAAAGAACCAAATAGAATTTCTGGAGATTAAGAACTCAATAAAAGAAATGAAGATAGCCAGCTTAGGTAGTAGAGTTGACTCGATGGAGGAAAGAATCAGTGACATCGAAGACAGAAATCTGGAAATTACACAGATGGAAGAAGAAAGAGACTTGAGACTTAAAAGAAATGAAAGAACTCTACAAGAACTTTCTGACTCTACAAGAGCAATATAAGAATAATGGGCATACCAGAAGGAGAAGAAAGAGAGAAGGAACAGAGAGTATATTCAAACAAATAGTCGATGAGAACTTCCCAGACTTGTGAAAAGAACTGGATCCTCGAATCCAAGAAGCAAATAGAACACCTAATTACCTCAACCCCAACAGGCCTTCTCCAAGGCACAATGTATTGAAACTGTCAAAAATTAATGACAAAGAAGGAATCTTCAAGGCAGCCAGGGAAAAGAACACGGTAACCTACAAAGGAAAGTCCATTAGATTATCATCAGATTTTTCAGTAGAAGCTCTACAAGCCAGGAGGGAGTGGAATCAAATATTCAAATTATTGAAAGAGAGAAATTATGAGCCAAGAATAATATATCCAGCAAAGATATCCTGTAGATATAAAAGAGGAATAAAGACCTTTCCAGACATACAGAAGTTGAGGGAATTTTCTAACATACAACTTGCACTACAAGAAATACTGAAGGAGGCTATTCGACCAGCATAAACTGGGATAATTTGTGACAACCAAAACATAAAAGGAGGGAGAGTAAAGGCCTGAACTAGAATATGGGAATGGAGAAAGTAAGCATGCTGAAGAAAATGGAATACTCTATATGAAACTTTCTTTTACATAACTTAATGGTATCCACTCAAAAAAAATCCAGAACTGAAATATATACTCTAATAAAGGAAGAAACAGAGGGAAAAATCATAGAATACCACCACACAGAAATAACAGACAACAACAAAAAGCAAAGAAACAATGGAGACACCGTCTTACCAGAAAACCAAAGAAAGAAAGACAGGAAATCCTCACGTATCAATAATCACCCTAAATGTAAATGGACTGAACTCACTAATAAAAAGGCAGAGAGTAGCAGATTGGATAAAAAAAACTAAACACAACCATACACTGCTTCCAAGAGACAAATCACAGCTACAAGGACAAACATAGACTCAAAGTGAAAGGGTGGAAATTAACACTCCAAGCAAACGGTACCCAGAGAAAATCAGGTGTAGCCATAATAATATCAGATGAAACAGACTTCAAAATAAAAAAAGTAACAAGAGACAACGATGGACATTTCATAGTGAAAAAGGGGACTATAAAACAAGAAGACATAATAGTCATCAATATTTATGCCCCCAATCAGGGAGCACCGAAATATACAAGCAACTACTAATAGAACTAAAGGGAGAAATTGACCAAAACACAATTATACTAGGGGACCTAAATGCATCATTGATAGCTATGGATAGATCATCCAAACAGAAAATAAAGAAACAGCAGCTCTACATGACACATTAGATGAAATGGACATAACTGACATTTATAGAGCACTTCATCCTAGAACATCAGATGATACATTTTTTTCTAGTGTACATGGAACATACTCAAGGATAGACCATATATTGGGACATAAAACTAGCCTCAGCAAATTTAAGATTGAAATCATACCAAGCATATTCTCTGATCACAAGGCTTTGAAATGGGTATCAACCGCAAAAAGAAAGTAGGAAAAACTACAAACATGTGGAGATTAAACAACATACTTTTAAAGAACAACCAGGTCAAAGAAGAAAAAAGAGGAGAGGTCAAAAGATACATAGAAACAAATGAGAATGAAAATACATCCTACCAAGATTTTGGGGATGCAGCGAAAACAGTTTTCAGAGGGAAATTTATATCATTACAGGCCTAGTTCAAGAAACAAGAAAAATCCCAGACAAATAACCACACATTACACCTTAAAGAACTATAGAAAGAAGAACAAATGAAACCCAAGGTCAGCAGAAGAAAGGAAATAATAAAAATCAGAGCAGAACTAAATGAAATAGAGAACAAAAAGACAATAGAAAAAATTAATGTGACAAAGAGCTGGTTCTTTGAAAAAATTAATAAAATTGACAAACCCTTGGCTAGACTCACTGAAATAAAAAAAGACACTAATAAACAAAATCAGAAATAAAAAAGGGGAAGTTATGAGGGGAAGAGAGGGCTATATGCCACAGAAATACGAAGGATCACCCAAGAATACTATGAAGGACTATATGCCACCAAATTCAATAACCTAGAAGAAATGGACAAGTTCTTAGAAACATGTAGCCTTCCTAAGCTGAATCACGAAGAACTGGAAAATCTAAATGGACTGATCACCAGTAAGAAAATTGAATCAGTCATCCGAAACCTTCCCAAAAGCAAAACTTTGGGACCAGATGGCTTCACTAGTGAATTCTGCCAAACCTTCAAAGAGGATCTAATACCTGTCCTACTCAAACTCTTCCAAAAAATTGAAGAAGAGACAATACTCCCTAACTCATTTTATGAGGCCAACATTACTCTGATACCAAAACCTGGTAAGGATAACACAAAAAAAGAAAACTACAGACCAATATCTCTGAAGAATACAAAATCCTAAACAAAATTCTAGCAAATCGAATGCAAGAATGCATTAAAAAGATTATTCATCACGACCAAGTGGGATTCATCTTCAGGGCACAAGGATGGTTCAACATCCGCAAATCCATCAATGTGATACATCACATAAACAAAATACAGGACAAAAATCATATTATTATCTCAATTGATGCAGAAAAAGTGTTTGACAAGATACAACATCCATTTATGATTAAAACACTTAATAAAATAGGTATAGAAGGAAAATATCTTAACATAATAAAGGACCTATATGACAAACCCTCAGCTAATATCCTAATTAATGTGAAAAATTGAAGCCCTTTGCTCTACGTTCAGGAATACGACAGGGCTGTACACTATCACCTCTGCTTTTCAACATAGTGTTGGAAGTCCTCACCAGAGCAATTAGGCAAGAGAAAGAAATTCCTTTTGCAATTGCAACAAAAAGAATAAAATACCTAGGAATAAACTTAACCAAGGATGTGAAAGACCTATATGCTGAAAACTATAAGACATTGAATTTAAAAGAAATTGAAGCAGACACAAAGAAATGGGAAGACTTTCCGTGCTCACGGATTAGAAGAATCAACATAGTTAAAATGGCTGTATTACCCAAAGCAACACACAGATTTAATGCAATCCCCATCAAAATCCCAATGGCATTTTTTAAAGATATAGAACAAAAAATCATCAGATTTGTACGGAATCACAAAAGATCCCGAATAGCCAAAGTAATCCTAAGAAAAAAGAACAATGCTGGAGGTATCACAATCCCTCACTTTAGCTTGTACTACAGGGCAACAATAATCAAAACAGCATGGTATTGGCAGAAAAACAGACACATAGACCAATGGAATAGAATTGAGAACCCAGAAATTTATCCATATAAACATGGACAGATAATTTTTGACAAAGAAGCAAAAAACATACAATGGAGAAAAGACAGCCTCTTCAAGAAATGGGATTGGGAGAATTGGAAAGCCACGTGCAAAAGAATGAAACTGGACTGCCATCTGTCACTACGTACCAAAATTAATTCAAAATGGATCAAAGACCTAAACATAAGACCTGAAACAATAAACTGCAAAGAAGAAAACATAGGTACTAAACTTATGGGCCTTGGGTTCAAAGAACATTTTATGAATTTGACTCCAAAGGCAAGGGAAGTAAAAGCTAAAATAAATGAATGGGACTATATCAAACTTAAAAGCTTCTGCATAGCAAAAGAAACCATCGACAAAATAAAGAAGCAACCAACTGAATGGGAGAAGATTTTTGCAAACAGTGCCTCTGATAAGGGGCTAATATCCAAAATAAACAAGGAACTCATACAACTCAACAATAAAAAACAAACAACCTGACTGAAAAATGGGCAGAGGACCTGAAAAAACATTTCTCCAAAGAGGACATACAAATGGCAAATAGACATGAAAAAAATGCTCAACATCACTAATCATCACAGAAATGCCAATAAAAACCACCATGAGCTATCACCTCACCCCAGTTAGAATGGCTATCATCAACAAGACAAATAGTAACAAGTGTTGCAGAGGCTGTGGAGAAAAAGAAACCCTCAGACATTGTTGGTGGGAATGCAGATTGGTGCAGCCACTATGGAAGGCAGTGTGGAGGTTCCTCAAAAAATTACGAATAGAATTACCATATGACTCAGCAATCCCTCTCATGGGTATCTACCCAAAAAATCTGAAAACATTTATCCATAAAGTTTTCAGGAACATTGAAGGCTCCAATGTTCATTGCAGCTTTATTTACAGTGGCCAAGACATGGAAATAACCAAAGTGCCCTTTGATAGATGAATGGATAAAGAAGTTGTGGTATATATACACAATGGAATACTATTCGGCGGTAAGAAAAGATGAAATAGGATCATTTGTGACAACATGGATGGCTCTTGAGATTATAATGCTAAGCAAAATAAGTCAGACAGAAAAAGTAGAGAAGCATACAATTTCACTGATATGTGGTATATAAAACTGAAAACAACAAAAGAACAAGACAAACAAATGAAGGAACAAAAACTCATAGACACAGACAATAGTTTAGGGGTTACCAGAGGGTGGGGGGGAAGGGGGCTCTAGAAAAGGGTAAACGAGGTCTAATATATGGTGATGGAAAGAGAACTGACTCTGGGTGGTGAACACACAACGTGAAATATAGATAATGTATTACAGAATTGTACACCTGAAATCTATGTAACTTTACTAACAATTGTCACCCCAATAAAACTTTAATTAAAGAAAAAAAAGATTCTTAAACTATATGTGAACTGGTATCACTTGCAGATAAACTGCGATAAATTAAAGATCTATACTATAAATCCCAAAGTACTCACTAAAATCACATGAAAAAGTAATACAGCTAGTAAGGCAACAAAAAAGATAAAAATGGAATCATAAAAGATACTCAACCCAAAAGGCAGAACATGAGAAGAAAGGCAACAGAACAGATGGGACAAATAGGAAAAAAAAAATAGTACAATAGAAGATTCTAACTCAAACCTAAACATATCAATCATTGTATTAAATGTACGTAGCCTGAATGATCATCCTCATTATGAGGCAGAGATTGTTAGAATGAATAAAAAAGCAAAATCCAACATACACTGCTTACAAAAAAAAAATTTAAATATAAAGACCAAATAGATTAAAAGTAAATGATAAAAAAAGTACACATAAATATGCTAACACTAATCAAAAGAAATCTGTAGTAGCTTATTAACATCAAGAGGAGTAGATTTTAGAGCAAAGAATATCCTCAGAGATAAAAAGTAATTTCACAATGACAAAGGAGTCAATTCATCAAGAGGGTGTAACAATCGTAAACTGTATGAAGCAAAAACTAGTAGAACCACAAAAACAGACAAAGAACACAATTATAGTTGGAGATATCAACGGCCTTTCTCAACAGTTGACAGAATGAACAGACAGCGAATCAGTAATGATACAGTGTTGATACAGAACAACACCTCAACCAACTGGACCTAATTGACAGTTGTAACTACTCTACCCAACAGGAACAGCACAGTCATGAATTGCTTAACGATGGGGATACATGCTGGAAATGTATCGTCAGGCAATTTCATCATTGTGTGAACATCACAGAATGTACTTCCACAAACCTAGATGGCACAGCCTACTACACACCTAGGCTGTGTGGTACAGCCTATTATTCCTAGGCTACAAACCGGTACAGCACATTACTATACTGAATACTGTAGGTAATTATAACACAATGGTAAGTATTTGTGTACCTAGACATATCTAAATAGGAAGCTACAGTAAAAATATCGTATAAACAATAGTCCACCTGTATAGAGCACTTACCATGAATGGAGCTTGCAGGACTGGAAGTTGGTCTGGGTTAGTGAATGAGTGAGTGATGAGTGAAGATGAAGGCCCAGGACATGACTGTCCACTACTGTAGACTATGTAAATGCTGTTCCATAGGCCCACTCCCTGCTTCCTTCCACTGGGTCAGAAATAGACCACCAAAGCTGTCAATGCTACTCCATGAACAGAAATGTGGACTGGACTGATTGGAAATATGGAGGACAAATTGGCTGGGTAAGGCATAGGTCACCACAATTGTAGTGACTCTCAGGAGGGAGTGAAAGACAGCCTGAGGATCAGTAGGAAGAAGAAATCAAGATGAGATAAAAGGAGGATTGTTGTGGCAGCGTAGTTTTGGCTATAGACTGTTGGAGCAGTGGTCAGATTAAAGAACTTTGTGGTATTCGTAAAAATGAAAAAAGAGACTATTTAACATGGAGAGGATATAGAATTGAAGACTCAATATTTCTACTTTGGAAATTTGTTTTTGTTTCCATTGACCCTGTTTGGTGCAAAGGGCTCTCTCTGGCATTGAACTGATGGAAGAAATAAAACTTATCTATGCTTTACATCATTACAAATCTAAAAATATTTCCAAAGTTCAGGGACAGGCTAGCTCCACACTAGCACAGAAAGCTTTTACTAAAGTGGCAGTGGCACTTAATACTTGCCAAGGTAGCGTCTGTGGACCTGTGCCCTTGTACAGGATCTTAGGTCATGAACAAAGGATTTACAGCAACGTGCTCTGAAGACTATCAAGCTAGATCTGGGAGGGCTGGAGCGCCCTCTGAATACGTAGCACTGCAAGGACAGGCTCCTCTGTGCTGAAACAAGTCAGTGGCTGACTGATGGGGATGTAACCTGTGCACTCAAAACTGAGGTCCTGTGAGTGAGAGGGAATCTACTGCCAAGCCCCACAGACATTGATCCCATTAAAAAATATATAAATTCCTTCTGAACCACATATCCTCCATTTCTTACAGCAAATTCACTGCTATTATAATCTTACGGGATCACCATCATATATGCAACCCATAGTTAACCAAAATATCATTTTGTGGCACATGATTACATACATTCTTTTCAAGTGAACATAAAACATTTATCAAAACAGATGATATTCTGAGAAATAAAACAAGTCTCAATACATTTTAGAAGATTCAAATAATACAAAGTATGTTTTCTGACCACATTAGAATTGAATTAAAAATCAGCAACAGAAAGACATCAGAAAAATCTCCAAATATTTGGAGACTAAATCATATACATCTAAAAAATTTAGAGCTCAAGGAAAAAATTAAAAGGGAAATTAGAAAGTATTTTAAATTGAGTAAAAATTTTAAAAACATCAAATGTATGATATGCAGCTAAAGCAGCACTTAGATGAAAACTTGTAACACTAAACACCTACAAAACAAAAGAAGATTGGTCTACAATTCATGAATTTGTCTTCTACCTTAGGAAACTAAAAGCAAAGAGCAAATGAAACCCAAGCTAAAAAGAACAAAAGAAATATTAAAGATAAATAATAATAAAGGTAAATAATAAATATTAAAAAAGAGAAAACTAATAAAATAGAAAATACAAATATAATATTAAAAAAGCTGGTTCTTTGTGAAGATCAATAAAATTGGTAAACCTCTAGCCAGACTTATCAGAAAAAGAAAGAGGGAAGATACAAAATACTGTTATCAGGAATGAGAGAAATAGCATAAATCCAGATTGTAAAGATATTAAAAAGATAATAAAAGTATACTATGAATAACTTTATGCCAAATAATTCTATAAGTTAGGTGAAATAGACAAATTCCTTGAAAGACTACAAAACTACCACAGCTTACTCAACAAGAAATAGATAACCATTCAATATGCTAAATTTTGTTAAGAATTTTTGCCTCTGTGTTCATGAGGGATATTAATCTGTTGTTTTTCTTTTAAAGTTTTAATTTTTAGTTTTAAAAAAAACCTCTCCTACAAGTAAAACACCAGATCAAAATATTTCAACCTATAATTTCTACCTAACATTTAAGAAAGAAATAATATCAATTCTACACAAACTTATCTATAAAATTGAAGATAAGGGACTAATTCTCATACTAAATATAAGGCCAGCATTACATGGATACGAAAACCAAAGAAATTACAAAAAAAATAGAGATATATATATATAGATATATATACTACAGACCAATATCCCTCAGGAAAATTGATGTAAATATTTTTACGAAATTTTAGCAAATTGAACCCAACAATATCTATAAAAAAACAAAACATCATGAGGAAGTGAGATTTAACCCAGGAAAGCAAGGTGGTTTAGCATTTAAAAATCAATCAATGTATTTCACATATGAATAGATGTTAAAACAAAAAAATAAACTAAAACCCCATGAGCATCTCAATAGATGCAGAAAAGCATTTGACAAAATCCATAATCTATTACTAATAAAAACTTTCAGCTCACTAGGAATAAAAGGGTACTTCTCCAACCTGAAAAAGCTATCTATATTTAAAAAAAAAAAAAGAAACACCACCAACTTTCAGCTAACATCATGCTGACTGGTGAAAAAGTAATCGCTTTTCTCAGATTAGCAATAAGGCAAGGATGTCTGCTCTCACCACGTCTATTCAACATTGTACTAAAGGTTCTAGCTAGTATAATAAAGCAAGAAAAAAAGTAAAAAGAATCAAGATTAAAAAGGAAGAAGTAGAACTGTCTTTATTCACAAACAATGTGATAGTCTATGTAGAAAATACTATGAAACCTATTTAAAAAGCTATTAGAACTAATAAGTGAATTTAGCAAGATTATAGGCTATAAGGTCAATATACAAAAATCAATTGTATTGCTATAGATACTAACAATGAACAACTGGAAATAGTTTTTTAAAATACCACTTATAATTTGATCAAAAATATAAAATGAGATGTACATTTAACAAAAAAAATGTGCAAAACCTATATACTGAACACTATGAAACACTGCTGAGAGAAACTTAAGATCTAAATAAATGGAGAGATATACTGTGTTCGTGTTAATAAACTACGCAATATCAGAAGAGAGGAATAAAGACTGTGGGGTAAAAGAATAACCTAGAATTTAGTTAATGATTTACATCATATAAAAACAGTAACAAGAATAGAGTTACACATTCAAACTTTCTGAATTGTAACTCCACAATCTCTGAAAAGTAAAAGAGAACTGTTTGCAAGAGATAACTCTGAACTGAGACCCAATACAGAAGAAGGCACTGAGAAGAAGATTGGAGAATAAAATAAGTAAGATTTGATGCTTGCCTTTGTAAAACAAGGCAGGATGAACATAAGAGTGAGGTGGGCAGCAATGGAGATTTACATGGAGACCTCCCAGAAGACTTTGAAACAAAATGAGACCTTGTTGGAACAAGTCTTTCAATACAAAGATACAAGTATTTCAAAAAGACTAACAAAAACTTTAAAGTATTCAAGAATGACTTGAGGGTAGAAATGTTACATAAATATTTTAAAGAATAAGAGATTTGCTTTATAAATAATCACAAACCTAAAGGCTGTTACCATCTAAAAAAAAAAGGTCAAATGATGTTAAAATTGTAGCTATCAGTGAATAAAATTTAAGTTCTAGAATAAGCTCTGAGTATTAAAAAACAAGTACAATTTTTAGATTTTATCAGATAAGTTATTTGTTTACTTGTATTAACAACATTCAATCATTACCATCAAAAAATAAACTTTAATGCAGACATTGTCATCCCTCATCAAATTTTCAACTTGAATAAGCATGCCAAATTAGATTTTGAAAGCATTTAAGTCAAGTTAACTTATGCTGGAATATTTTACTTCTACATGTTTAAAATTAAAATGTCCATAAAGGATTCTGGATACATAAAACAACAGATTTCACAAAAATATCTTAAACCCTTCACATACTTAATAACTTTTAAATAATGCATCTTTGAATTCATACTGTTAAGGATAACAGTTATTAATACAAACATCAAGAGCAATCATTGTAGGAATACTGGTCATTTTTACACAGCTTGGCAAATTATCAAGTACCTGCTGGTTATTAATTTTCAAACATATGGGAGCCCTGTGGTAATACACATTAAATTGATTCTCTTCCACAAATATGGCATAATGAAAAAATGAATTATTAATCTTCTCTATAAGAAATCACTTAACTCATTCATATTTTTGGCAATTCATATTTTTGTACAACTTAAATACAAACAGTCTTTTACAGATAAACTACTTAAAAACTTTAGTAAAATATGTTATATTTACATGATCACAAAATTTAGGCCATTATTCCTTCTATAATCCTATTCTTACATGTGTAATACAGATTTTATTTATATAACTTGCTAAATTTCTGTTTCTTTGAAACTAGATACACAAATATATATAAATATGCATTTTCACAAAAATGTTTATTTCATTAAACAACAAAGAATTTTATAAATCGTGTGTATCTCAAATCAGTCAGATAACAACTGGAAAATGAACAATTTTCTATTTAATTTTTCTCAATTTCACAAAATATATGGCTGCCTTAAGAGACATCATATGTAAAATTTTTAAGTTTTTTCCAACTATTTTTAAAGTTATGACTTGTATACATTTCATTTGTAGCCAGATTTCTTAATTTGTTTATAAATTAATAGTTTTCTTGTTTTCTAAAATCTTTTGCTGCTGTTTTTGAAGGAAGAGCAGGGGGAAAATCTACTGTAATAGTAACATTTAGATTACTTAGATTTTATTATATACATGTTAAGTGTCCTGAATACCTGATATTAACTATTGACTAGCCTCAAAATCATAATAAATTATGCTAATAATTAGTCATAAAATGCCAAAGTAATCTAAATTAGAATACCCTAACAGAAAATAATTTACTATCATATTCAAGAATCTGACATGGGAATCTACATAAAATAATGTGATCTGCTAAAGCAGTGGATTTCTAAGTCCCAATCACATCCCAAAAAAAAGTTACAGGGTAATATAATCTATTATGCTCCAAAAATGCAATCTCCTAGTGATCTACCATGCTAAAAAAAGAGAATCCAAAGAAATGAAATAGAGTAAAGGCCGTTAATTTAATAGGACTTTATGCTTTAAAGTATCTGTCAGTAAATACTAATTGTCTTTGGGTTAAAGAAAGAACAATTTACCAGCGCATATTAACAATAGTAGTACACCACAATGAAGGAATATTCTTCCTGAAATACCTTAAGTAATTGTCATGTTTAAAAATATATGTGAAGGGTTTAGCAAAAAGCATGAATATATTCCAAAAGTGTTCTCTTCTATCCCCATTTTATATAAATCTGGAGCCACTCTAAAGCTGAATATAAAAAGATATGCTATACTGTTGACTACAGAATACTACAAAGTTTTATTGCCATTTAAACAAAGAAGCCATAACAGTTAAATGAGCTCAAGAAATAGGTTTCAGTATCACAAGGTGCCAGCTGTAAAGAGTTATGGCTAATTGAATATGGAACTCCTGCTTAATCAGATAACTGCTTTGCAATTTCCAAATGAAATGCCATTTCCATACTGTCTGAAAATGGCCCGTTTTATTGGTAACCAGAGAAAACAATATAAACTGTAAATAACATTAAGTGCTCTGTTTACCCATTCCAGGCACTGAAGTAGCAGGGGATCCGAGACGTCTTGGTAACACATTTGACGATAGGCCTGGAGTAACCGTTCTTTCTGGGGGTCCACCAGGGGCTGAAGTGTCCTTTGGTGGTCCAGGAGATACTGGAACTTGTTGGGGAGGACCCTGGCTAGAGCTTGCTGGTTTTGGAGAAAGGTTTCTTTGAGCTGCAGTTCGCTGACGAATCTCTGACAATAAGAATAAAAAGTATATATTAAATATCCAATATACCACATTAGCCAATACCACAAGTATTACTTAAACTAATAAAGTGTTGTGCCACCAGAAGGCATCTGTAGGGCCAAATCTGCTTGTGATAAGAACAATGTAACATTGAAAATTGACTATAACAGAGTTCTCCAGTTCTGATCCCACAAGTCAACTGCATATAGGTATTTACACAACAAGCTTTGATCTCAGTCTATCTACTGATATTACTCTTCAGAATAAATTCAAATGAAATAAAATCATCACCCAATTGAGTGTCATGTCTTTTACAGCAATCCTTCCTAATTTATGATAAAGAAAGTTTATCAGAATTAGTAAAAGTTGCAGACTTGTTTTCCAAGATAAAAATAATAACTCTAAGAAATGAGTGAATAAGTATATTCTGGAATTATCAAATAATTTATGAGGTAATTACTCTAACTAGTCACAGAAATCCTGAAAAAGTATTCTTCAGTACTAAGTACCATGCCCATTCCCCTTTATACTATTGCTATCTTTTTAGTAAGTTTTTTGGCAATACATTCAATAAAGGAAAACTTCCACTCGGCATAAATAATGTATCACCATAAATAAATCTTATCTTGAGTGGCAGAAATAACAAGACTTTCTGTAACAAGGGTTGGCGAATGTGCCAAATCCAGGCTACCATCTCCTTTTGTAGCTTTATTGAAATACAATCATGCTCTTTTGTTTATATATTGTCTATGGCTGCTTTAAAAGAGTTGAGTAGTTGCAACAGAGACCATATAGCTCTCAAAGCCATTTATTATATTTATTATCTGGCCCTTTACAGAAAGTTTCATGATCTCCTAACTCAATAACATAAAATTCAATTCTATCATTCCCAATTCCCAGTAATACTTTACTTGAATGTTGATGGTAAGATCTCAAGAAACACAGCTTTTTAATTCTACACATCACATTAAATTACCACAAATCTTGAAATAGTAGGCTGAAACTATGTAAGCTAAATTTTAATAGGCATGACTGGTAAAAATGCATACTTCCAAAGGCAAACTACTTTAGATTTGGACTCTATTTCACAGTTAAAGATTTTCGTGAAAAGTTCACTGCAATCAAAACTACAGCTCCAGCATCAGATTTCAGTTTACCACAATCTAGTCTACTAATTAAGAACCTGGGCCCTGCGGTCAGAAAAGTGTGGTTAGAATCCTGGCTGTTGCTACATTTCCTCAAATGGATTAACTTCACTAAGCCTGTTTCTTTATCTATAAAATTAGGGTAATAATATTCTTAACTCATAGAATTGTGGTGAGGATTAAATAAGATAATATCTATAAATTGACAGCTCACTTTTATTGAATACCTATTTCAGAGGACAGTGTTTTCACACAGCTAAGTAGTTTGAAATGACCAGTTAATTATAATTACTGGGACCAACTAACTTTCCACTGATTCTTACTGTAGTCTCTAATCTAACCAGTGCAATAATAAATTACAAGCATGTCATCATATATAAATGGATAAATGAAACTGTCTATATTTGGCTATTTTCCACGCAGTTTATATAGAAAATTTCTGATTTTACCTGAACAAATTATATCCTAACATCTCCTACAAATTAGCTGGTCACTTAATGATCACAAGGGACACCTTAAAAGGTAGTTACACATTAAGAAAGCCATTAACTGTTTCAAAAGGTATTAAGATCAGCGAACTCATTAAGATTGGGTCATTAAAATTAATTTAAAAAACAAGGCATTAAATATTGTAAATCGTTTTTTGCACATTTTCAGGTAAAACATAACTCAAAAAAATGACATTTTCTTCCAGATAAATAAAAGTTTTTTTTACATAAACCAGTAACATAGTTGTTTATTACAGATAAATGAAAGTTTAACCTTTATTAGAGTACATTAAAAGTAGCTATTATCCTTCTACTTCTTGAACAAAGACTTGAGACTGCTTCTTCTGAATGTGCATATACTCTGAAAATTAACCAAAGCACACTTTTATCACTTGTCATGTGCTATAAATAACTAGTAAGCAAGGAACACGATGTCTGGCATTCCATAAGAGAGACTTGGCTTAATAACGTCTAAATTTCAATTTAGGCAAACAGAGGGGGAGAAATATTAGAGTCAGTAAAGGGAAAAATACAGTTTCATCATTTTCAAAGGAAAAGCAAGTAACAAAGAGTTACAATATCAACAGTTAAAAATAGCTAATGATACAGTCCAAATCTATATTTGCTAAAGTGTTATGAAATATGAGTATTCTGGTAGTCTCAATTTAAAATATCTAAGATTTCTCAACTTTAAGTCACTTGCCATTCACAAATGCCTTGTATTATAATTACTCCAAAAAGTTTCTAGTACTCAACAAAGTAGTCATATTGGTTATATTCAACATTTCCTACACTTAAATGTAAAATAGCACCCCCCAAAAAAGATTTACCAAACATTCCACACCAATCTGGTAAAGTATCATAAGGGATGTTCCATAAGGTCAATTCTTGACCTGAGGATGTTCTAACATACTTATTAATGATCAATGATTTGATAAAAATCACTCTCACTGAATATGAGGACATGTCTATATTTTCAAATTCAAAATTAAGCAAATAAAATCAAAATAAGATTAAAAACTACAATACCACGATAAATAAAAGGAAGTTTAAATAATGATAAAACAGGATGATTGCTAAAGCATAGACTCTGAGATTAAAGTGTCTTAATTTAAATTTTAGCTCCACCCTGTTTATTAGATGTGCATATAGCCTTTTCCAAGTTAATAACATCTCTAAGTTCAGGCTCCTTAAAATGGGAATATTTACCTCTTATGGTAAGATTAAATGAGACCATCAGTGCAAAGAGATTAGCCAGAAGACAGAAAAAGTACTTAATGAGCAATAACCAATATAAGTAGTATACATCTAAAGGTTCCAGAGATTACAATAAATCAAAAACCAAGCAACCTAGAATTTCTAAATCAATTAAAATAAAATAGATATGAATTTACAAGTCAAATGTTTTCCTAAAGTTATTTGTAAACTTGTTTAAATGTGTAACTTCACAATTTATGTAAAACCTTAAATCTATAACTCTAACTTGTTATTAAATAATTCTTGAGATGAATGTGCTATAATACAAATAATTATCTCTTAATTTATCAGATTTTAAACACTGTTTCTTTACATACTGGTGGAAGGTTTTGTCTTTGTTTTGGTATTAAGCTGTAGTAGGAAGAACACCATACAATAGTTAGCAGGCCTGGATTCTCGTCCTAGCTGATACCACCTGTTCTTATGAGAACCAAAAAGTCTTTTATTCATTCTGGGTTTCAAATTTCTTTAAAAAGTGTTGGCAGTACTACAAACACAATCCTCATATTTTCCCTAACACTGGTCAAAGACTTTCAGAACTATTGTGTCCAGCTCTAAGCCTCATAAGAAAAACTTTCAATAAATTTTAGCAATGAGGAAAAAAAAAATCTTTAAGCCTATGAATGACTCACATATGCAGATGTGAAAACTTAAATTTAGGGTGAATTTGGCTCTTTTGAAGTATGATTATAGGATGCAGTTACATCGGATATGGTGATATATCTTCAGGAGAGTTTCTATTTTTCAATTTACATATATTCTGGTCTCTATATTTATACAAATATAATTCCTTTAAATAACCAAAGTAAGAAAGATCACACATCTGACGTCTCTTACTTTCAAATATTCTAAACTCTACATTCACTATAACATCTTCACATCCTCTTCACACTAACCTCTTTTAAATACAGCTTCTGCCATACTTCTCTACTAAAATTGTTTTGTCAATAAGTTGGTGGCTTTCTATTAACAGAAATGATTCCATAACATCTTCCTTCACATAGAGGCAAAGATTTTTGAAAAAAGAAAAACTTCCCCAACATTTCACTCCTCAACACAGCACAATCTGGTTTTGGTCCTTCTTTGCTACCACAGTATCCCCCACCACTGGAAAGTACCACTGCCTTTGTTACACCACCATTATTGTTATTAGCATAGCTGCTCTTCTAGGCGCTTTATGTGAGTTTACTAATTTCATCAATACTTAGATCTTTGAAATAACTCTTATCCCCAGTTTTCAAAAGGAGAACAAAACCTCAGAAGCTAAGTAACTTACCAAAAGTCTCACAGTGAAATAAGATGGAGCGAGAATTCAAATCCCGGTTTTTATGACACCACCACCCTCATCTGTTACACAACCTGTCAGATGCAATGGTCTCAACTGTCTTCTACTTACCTGACCCTTTGCAGACTATAACAGTAGCCATCTCTACTACACTTCAACTTTTTTAGATGCCAGTTTAATTCTGTTGTTAACGCTGATCATTCCTTCTGTCTTTTTCCTGGGCTCCTCTTTCTCCCTCTACCCTTACTGGGTTTTGCCATAGGTCCTCTTACTGTTTTCTCTCCCTGGGCAATTACGCTCAATTCCATAGTTTCAGTAACTGTCACCCATACTTTCCAGTGATTCCTAATCTGTATCTACAGTCTCAACCTTTTTTTCTGAGCTCTGTATGAAATAATCAACTGCCTATAAGCCGCACCACCTGGATGTAATTCCTACTCAACAGTTCCAAAAGCAAATTCATTACGTCTCTTCTGCACAACTACTCCAATTCTCATGTTCCTTATCTTGCTTAAAACACTAACATCTAACCAGTAACCCAAGCCAAAAGTAACCTAGGCGATATCTTGACTCCTCCTCCCACTCCCCTATTTCCAAATCTGATTGCCATCAAGTCTTGTCAATCTACTCTTAAATCTGAATTCTCTTAAATCTCTTTTTCAACTCCTTTGCCACAACTTTAGAGCAGGCCTTTATCGCTTACCTACGAATATATTAGATGATAACCGTGTTTCCCCAAAAATAAGACCTAGCCAGATAATCAGCTTTAATGCGTCTTTTGGAGCAAAAATTAATATAAGATCCAGTCTTATTTTAATATAAGACCAAGTCTTATCTAAAATAATATAAGACCAGGTCTTATATTAATTTTTGCTCCAAAAGGTGCATTAGAGCTGATTATCCGGCTAGGTCTTATTTTCAGGGAAACACAGTATCCTAATTGATCTCCATGTCTTCAGCCTTGCTCTCTCCAATCCATCCTCCATGTTACAAAAAAAAAGTGTTCTTTCTAAAAGGCAAAATTGATCTAAAATACAAAGCCTCCAGTGGCTTTCCAAGTTGCCTATAAAATAAAGTCCCAAACTCCATAATCTTTCATACAAAATCTTTCATAATTACCCCTCCCTCACCTAAACTCTACCACCGTTTTTCAGGCATATGGCACTATTGGAATCCCTCAGTGTACCAACTTGTTTCTCTCTTCTTGTCTTTGCATGTGACATAGAGCTGAAGAGTCCCTCAGAGCAAATTGTTATTAAAACTTATAATGCATGGTGTTTGTGCTTACCTTTATTGTGGTCCTTAGTAGGCTAAGATTATTTACATGTGCACACCCTTTTTTAACCAACAACTAACAAGCAGGAACTGCATCTTTGTAACCCCAGAATGTGGCAAGGTACCGTGTTTCCCCGAAAAAAAGACCTAACCGGAAAATAGGCCCTAGCGTGATTTTTCAGGATGACATCTCCTGAACGTAAGCCCTAATGCATCTTTTGGAGCAAAAATTAATATAAGACCCGGTCTTATTTTCAGGAAAACACAGTAACTGAACTATAAAGATGCAGTTCCTGCCTCTGAGCTTAATAAAGGTCTAAGAAAAAAATTTACTTTCCTCCTGCATTTCAATATCAAATTTCCAACTATCTATTACCCAAATTACAGTAGGCAAAGTAAATGGCATCCCAAACACATCCACTTCCTCTTCCTCAGAACCTATAAATAGGTTATGTTACATGTAAGAGGAATTAAGGTTACAAGTGAAATGAGGACTGTTAGTCAGTTGAATTTGCATTGCCTGCTGCACTGAGAATTTCAGCCTAATTTTAGGAGACCAAAAAAGCTACCTTCAAGCAAAAAAATAGCTAATAATATACTCATACCATTTGCCAGCCTTTAGTTGAGTTTACTTTGTTGTTCTGTTTTTTAAATTAAGGATACATTTTGCTTTATGATTCTTTATCTCAACATTCACTTTTTTCATCACCTTGATGATTTATTTCTACTCTAATTTGTCTCCTACCTCTCTCAATTTTAAACAACCTGCACCACGCAATTCACCAAAGTCCCATTTGGTAAATTAGTATTGTACAACATTTAAACCAAATTCATGAATTCCAAAAAAAAGTTTATTTCCTTTATCTCAACACATTTATTAAGCAACCACTATGAGTAAGGCACTATTGAGTGGGGTTCAGAGCCGCGTATAGAGGTGGCAAGTAAAGATAATACAAAAATTGGAAAATACACTCATGCAAGGTAAGTCCTATAAAAAAGGAACCAACAAAGTATCATGGAGGGTCCAAGATGGAGAAGATTAAACTCAGTGATGGGATGAAGAACGGGCGCATGGTAATGGCATTAAAGATGAACACTGAAAATGGAAGGGGATAGAAATGCCTTTGTTACCTTTATTAAGGTACACGTGGCAGTTTTAAAGTAAGAGTCCAAAATTCTCTGATATGCCTCCCATCAAATGGGGGAAAGAGACGTATATGTCCCCTCCCTTGAATCTGTGCTCTGTTACTGTTTCATCACGAGAATATAGGTTTGCCAGTTTTCCGGACTACTTTCTGCCTCTTGGGCTGCTTGCTCTTAGAACCCAGCCACCATGTTAGGAGCAAGCCCAAGTGACCCCATTAGAGAGGTCCATGTGAAGATGAACCAACAGGTAGCACCAACCTGTCAGCCATGTGAATAAGCCATCTTAGTAGCATCTCTCTCACCCGCAATCAGGTAGCTCCTGCCAAAGTGACGCAGCGATAAGCTGTCTCTACCAAAACCGGCCAAAATCACAAATTCATGAGCAAAACAAATCAATGCTGTTTTAAGCCACTAAGTTTTGGGGTGGTTTGTTACATAATAGATAACTGTAACTGTATAGATATAACACTTAAGTAAATTTACTATTTTATTAGGTGTTTTCCAGATTTTCTTCATCAAACGTACATCCCTAAAAAAACAGCTCAATATGAAGTACCATCCCATTTGCTTTCAAGATCAAAAGAGATTAATGATTTCTACTTTAATCTTCAATATATCCCATGGAACACAAGTGAGTAAACTCTAAAAACCTACTTAAATAAGAAGTTAAAATCCATTTGCTAGAGCCATTAATTTTTTCTGCAATACTTATTGATTTCAAATTTAGCTGTGGCAGGATACAATTGACTTTTCTTTTGCTAATTTCATCAGTAGAGACGTAGTGTTATGTACAAAGGTAAAAGAGAATGTATAGGTGGCTTCCTTTTAAAACAAATATTGAAGGGTCTGTTAAGAATTTATTTTAGCTATCGGATGTCATCATCTCATAATCTTATCAGCCTCCCTACTTCAGCCATTCACTCCTATGATCCTATCTAGTCCTATATCCTTGCCATTAAGGATAACTACATCCCTCTCAAGTTCAAGTATCCCACTCTCAAAGAACACTTACCTTTCCAGCTTATTTCCTCTATTATTCTTTCAACTCCAAGGGGATCTATGATCTATTAATTATTAGTTATTAAAGGGGTCAGCAAATATTTTTTGTAAAGTGTCGTACAGTAATATCTTAGACTTTGTCTACCACATACAATTTCTGTTGCATATTCTCATTCGTCTTTGTTATTTCTTAGAACACTATAAAAATGTAAAACCAATAGCCATAATAAATTCAACAGCCATGTAAAAGATCTGTCGGCCCAGATTTGTAGGCTGTAGTTGCAGACCCCTATATTAATACTGCCAATACCTTCTGACCAGTTATCAGCCCCTCTCATGTCCTGATTTACCTCATGATCATCTCAGATTCCATAACACATTGTTATAATCACTCCCTTGTTATACAACTTCACCTCCCTGCCCCTTTATCACTTTATCAAACCCATTAGGCAAAACCCCAGCTCTGGTTAAAACCAACTCTCGGCCTACTCCAGGCCTGTATCCATACAGCTAAACACAACTGGAAAACACACACAACCATGCTTTAAATTCATGACCATTAACTCTAAGTGGACGTTAGTGTCCCCTGGCCTTCCTACACTTTCCTAATCTATTTACTCTCTCTCCTAGAGAATTATTTTATACCTTCTCTTCAGAACCCCAACATCTTCCCCATCCTCACTCTCATTAGGAAAAAAAAAAAACAGAAGAAAATTCCCACCACCTACCCATATCTCTGTCTTCCCTCCTTATTACAGCTATCAAAAGCCAACTCTTCCATTTGGACCCGAAACCCCACCCCTTCATGCCTCCTCACGGATAGTTCTCCATCAATTGTCCCCACTCTCTCCTTCATCATCAATTATTCTGTGTCTTCTATGCCATTCCCAGTTGCACGCAAACATGCTATCACTTCTTTCATACAGAAAATGCTTCCCCCCCTCTAGCTTTTTAATCAAAAGAATTCTCTTGTTATTGTCTCCAACATCTCTACTCTCATACATTCTTAAATTCACTCTTATCAGGTTTTTGTCCCCATTCTTCCACCAAAACTTTTCTTTTCAAGATCACCAAGGACCTCAACATTGCTAAACTCAGTGTTGAACTCTCAATCCTCAACTTACTTGACATCAATTTTTGTCACAGATGATTACTACCTTGAAACACTCTCTTCAATTAGCATCCCAGACTCCACACTCTTCTGGGCTTCATATCTCAGTGACCACTACTCAGTTTCTTTTTCTGGTTCCTCTTCATTACTCTCAGTATCTTAATGTTCGAGTGACCTAGGGTGGCCTTGGTCCTCTTCTTTGCCCACACTTACATCCTTGGTGATCATTTCCAAGGATGTTGGAATCCTTGGATCAGGATGTTGTGGTTTTAATACCACCCACATACTGATGACACCCAAAATTTATATCTTCAACCCAGATAATTCCTGTTTGCCAGACTCATACTCAACTGCTTCCTTAAGATCTCCACTTGGATGTCTATCTAGTAGGCATCTCAGATATACATGTCAAATCCTGCTCTTCACCACCTCACCTCAACCCCCCTCCAGAAAGTGTTCCACTTGCAGTATCTACCATCTCAATAAATGGCAACTCTATCTTCCCAGTTACCCAGGTAAAAATACTGGAGATCATCTCTGACTCCTTATTCTCTGACCCTATATTCAACCCATCAGGAAATCTTCCACCTTCAAACTATGCAGACTCTCACTACTTCTTAAACCCCCTCCAGTGTGACTAACTCAAGGTCCAAATCATCATCAGTGCTCTCCTAGATTACAGCAATAGCTTCATAGGTAGTCTCCCTGCTTCCACCTTTGCTCCCTTTGCATCCTCAACACAGTAAGCTGCCTTTTAGAACATAATTTAGATCATGTCAATTCTCTGTTCAAAACAAAAAAGTAAAACATTTTTTTTAAACCATTGAAAAATGAAGTTCTTATGGTCTACATTCTACAAGGCCCTCTACGATCCTTTGCTGCCTCTCTTACTGCTTCTCCTATTCCTCTCCATATGCTTCAATCCAGTCCAGCCATACTGGCCTCCTTTCTATTTGTAGAGCAGTCTGGGCATGCTCTCTACTCCGTCTTTACACTTATTGATTCCTCTGTCTGGAATGTTCTTTCCTCAGATATCAGTAGGGCTCATTCTCTCACTTATTTCATGTCTTTGATCAAATGTCACCTTATCAATGTGGCCTTCCTTTACAACCCTATTTAAAACTTCAACCCATCCTCACTCAAGGCACTTCCTATTCATCAATTCATCAGCATGTCTTTATTTTCACAGATAAATTTATATATACACACATACAAAAAGAGAGAGATTTTTGTTTGTTTGTTTTGTTCACTACCATGTTTCCCCACAAATAAGACCTAGCCGGACAATCAGCTCTAATGCATCTTTTGGAGCAAAAATTAATATAAGACCCAGTCTTATTTTACTATAAGACCGGATATAATATAATATAATATAATATAATATAATATAATATAATATAACATAATATAACATAATATAATATAATATAATATAATATAATATATAATACTGGATATAATATAATACCAGGACTTATATTAATTTTTGCTCCAAAAGATGTACATATGTACATCTTTATTGTGTATTTTTTCTCCTTTCTATTATTTAAGTTCAGAAATGGGTGAAAGAAAAGGAAAGGGAGGGAAAGGGGAAGGAAACAGGAAGCAGAGGGAACGGGGGAGGAAGGGAAGGAGAAAGGAAGGTTAGTTCAAGCAAAGTAAAAAGACTTAACTTTAAACACACAGAAACACAGAACTTAAATGTAAATAAAACATATGACAAAGTCATTTGTAAAAATAATGGGAACCTAAAAGAGATATGACAGGATTAATTTAAACAACAAAACTAAATTATAATTTTCAAAAAGTAGGATAAAGTTGAAATAGTTTAGAATTTTTCTAAATAAGGAAAAAATCCAAAGAGCAATTAATTACAATAGACCTGGAAGAGCTGGGATTACTACAATAATACAGTCCAGAAAAAATATTAAAAAAAAAAATGGTTATAAGCTTCTTACGGTCAAAAACCATATTTTAATAATTTGTTTATTCCCCATGGTGCCTGTACATTCTTTTAAATAAACATTTCATTTATATATAACTAAATGTTAATTTTCCAGAAAAGAATATCTAAAAGCAGTACCACAGGAATCCAAAACAGAAAGACCAGCAATGGTTTTTCTATAATTATGATATGACATTAGAAGGAAAAAATGTATTTGGATTTCAAAGTTTCTAAGGAAAGTTAAGTTTAGCTCTTGAAGTAACTTATGCTGCCTAAATATTAATAAATACTTAAAAATGTCAGTAAAGGGGATCATACATCTGTCCTTTAGTAAGAGAGAAAAGGACAGAATTTTTCAAAAGTAACAGCAACAGCTTTCTGCAAATTATAACATTTTAAAAACATATTCACTAAGGTTATTCAGAAAGTATTTTTGAAAAGTTAGTACTAGTTATACAAAATACTGCAAAAATTACAGAAACCTAGCCTATAGGCCAAAAACTTTTTTTTATAACTACTAGAAAGAAGTATAAATTGTGCAAAAATTTAGACTGATTATTAAAGTAGGAGTTTCATTGCAAGAGTCTATGCCTAGTTTATTTTAATAATATGTAAACTTTTACATTTACCAAAAGAGCAGGCTAATATTTCTAAAACCCAAAATCCTACTTAGGGAATATGGGAGAGGGTGGGGTTCTTCCCACATAGCTCTGCCAATTAGAAAACCTAAAATTATTATGGCTTACTTAGTACCCATCGTCTTTGTGGATATTTATAAAAGAATTGACTTCTCAAAGTTCTAAATGTCATCCTAACTTTATAAACCAGCCTAAATTCTGATGATTTAAAAGGATAGACGTTAAATTTTTACAATAGTATCTTCTATATCTGCAACAAAAGCATTACAAACTATATTATTATATTCCAGAGAAGAGAACAAAGAGGGAAGCCAACGTAAACGCACAAATACCTTTTCACATGCCAGTCTTGGGGATACTCTATGTAACCAGTTAAAATAATGATTTTTTAAATTTTACATACTATTTAATGACAAAATAAGTGATGGTTTCACTAATAATCTGGCAATATTACCTCAAAAAGAAAGACTTAATGTCATATAGCAGTAATTCAATTTTTTCCTCATTTCTAAATTCTTTTATTCTCTTCCTAAATAAAAGTGTTATTTTAGGAGAAACTTCAAATTTGACAAAAATCTTCATTAAATTTACCTCAAAAGTAAATCATAAAAATGTAAGAATTTTTATAACAGATATTCCAAGTGATCCTTATTTAAAGGGGGGAAAAACTTACAAAATATTGGTGAAATTACTTAGATTTCAAAAGATTAAAACTAATTATATATTAAAGCTCAACAGATACAATATCATCATAATCCTATAAAATCAAAATGAAATAAACCTATTGCCATCACTCCAAGTGATATCCCAAATTACCAAATAAAAATTAACATAAAAGCATTCTACATAAATTTTTACACACCTCTATCACATTTTTGAACTCACTTGGATAAATATGGATCTTTCCAACAGCAGCAGCAGTTTGTACAAAGTTATTTACCTTGTCCAGGTCTTGCAGCTACAGCTGCTCCAGCAGATGGCGGTTCAAACTCCTGTCAATTACAATAATGTTATTACAGTGACCTATTACAATGTGCAATTTGTAATAAAATAGTAGTGATATCACAGACTTACCTTTGCTTTCTTTGAGTCTGGATCAAATCTTTCAAGAATTAATTTAGCTGTTTTATACGTTTCTTTTTCCATGACTTCTTCAAGCTGCGAACAAAAATTTCCATAAATTGTTATATTTTAAAACACACATATTACTTATTTTATAAGTGCTAGTCAAAAAGTGCTCAAATACAAGGCTTAAAATAAACAGCACATAATATATCCAGATAGCATGAAAGACTTCCTACATTCAAATAATTAAAATCCAGATTTTAAAATGACTTCTGACCTCTAATGTTACTTGTATTTAACAGTTTTACTGCAAGGAAATACCAAATATTGCTAATTGTTTACATATAATGAGGAGAATAATTACATGCACCAACTTCAATAATGGAATGTGCAAAAATCTATCAGCCATCATTATTGGAAGTTATTAGACATGACAAGCAAATGACAGGCAATTCCTCAGATTTATTTCCTCACAGCACTTAATGCTATTAATTTAAAGAAGGTCGTTAGCCAAGAGCTTTACAAAATAAAATCTCTGTGCCAATTAACTGCTGTCAGCATCGATTTTAGATTATTTATTAGCAGAAGCAATTAGCTTGCTGCAAATGCAGTGAAAACTCACTAACTGGGAGAACAGCCATGGAATTTGCTCAAATGACTTTAAAAGCTGAAGCTCCCCTTTTTTATTTAGATTCAAACAACTTTAGAGGGGAAAAACTGAACATAGTAAGAATTTAAGTAAAATTTTTACTGAGTTCTATGTTCACATGAGGGACTGTAATTAAAACATTTCATTATTATAGCATTTTATTTACAATGCACTCAAGTCACTTTATGGCTTAATACATGGGTTTAATTTTAAAAGTAATCACTAGTAAAGTATCATTTTAGCAGTTATGGCCCAATATCAGAAAAAGTTAACTTTAGTGTTAGATAGTCAAAGTTATGACAAATAGCTAATATATAAAATAAAATGCTTTTACGAAAATGGAACAGAATCTTTTCCTTCTCAGTGACCACTGATAGCCACTTAGATTCATTAAATGTCATTTTACAAAGGGCATTTATTTTAAAACGCAACACAGAACACATTTAACAAATTAAAAATACAGTTAAAAATATGCTGCCACAATAGTAGTTAATAGACTCCCAATTAAAAACTCAATTTAACATTTAAAAAGCTAAGTACTTAGATGAATGATTTATTAACCTTGGTTTAGTGAAACTAAAACGTTTCTCTAATTATTGCAAAATTATAATAAATTCTCAAAACAAGAAAGTTTAATTTTCTGATGTAAAGGAAATGTTTGTAATATCATTTGAGTTGGAGAAAAACTGGGAATAAGGGTAGAGAGAGGGCATGATAGTATATACCCCAAAATCACATGGACTATCAAAGAGCTGAATCCCTGATCTCTACAAATTAATTTTTGATTTTTTAGACAAATGCTGCAGCAATAAAACTTTATATAATGATGGAAATGGTTTATATCTGCACAATATAGTAGCCACTAAGCCATATGTGATAAATGAGCACCTAAAATGTTGCTCATGCAAATGAGGAACTGAATTGTAATTTTATTCTATTTTAAGTAATGTAAATTTAAAAAGCTACATGGGGCTACATAATAGCTTAATTAATACACTTACCCATACAACATTTTAAGTGAATAACTTGTTTTAAATAGACATTCTGATCAGCGGAAAGAACATAAACTTGAAGCTCTGAAGTCAGAAAAGATCTGGGTTCAAAGCACATCTCTTCTTAATCAGCTAGAAAGACTTCAACCAACTCTGTTAGCCTCAGTTCCCCCTTTTGTAAAGCAGATACATTAAGATCGTATTCATAGCATTGTTGTGCAATTTAAATATAATATGTAGGACAGAAAGTCTATAAAAGTACCTAACACAATAACACATAATCTTCAATGATATCCCAATTATTCAGAATGGGTCTGAAACAAACAAGTGTTTTGAAACAAGTTGGTTTCCAGATATCCAACATATTAATCCCAGAATTTAGGAGTGAGAAACTGGATTCTCAGAATTCCCTAAATTATAAGTTTCTCTGTATTTTTCATAATATTTTATATATTTCAAATAATAATGAATGACATAACAAAGAGTGAATTGTTTTGCTGTGATATGGTTATACTAAAATTTCAGACTTTTTTATTTAAAAAGGGAATAAAATACATGGTTACTTATTTATTAGGAATCAACATTATTTTGGCAAGATTTTATATTTTAATAACATAACAATTATTTCTACTGGTATAGACATTTCATCATAGAGAATACAAAAAAGGAATACTAACACAAAATGTCAAGATTTTTTTTAATTTTGAAAAATTTCACAAAGGTTTAATATTTAAATTATTATTCTTGAAATAAAAATTTAAAACACACAAAGCATTAACTGCCCTATCCAATATTCTTGATTTTTGTTTCATGACAAATATTCCAGACACAGAAAAATTTCTTTCATTTTGCACTGACTTTGGTCAAATTATTAATATGCCAAAAAGAATCTTAAATTCAGAGCATTAAATATTGCATCATTTAAACTCATGTTTTTACAACAATGAAAATATCGTCTGCTTACCCTCATTTTGGTTTTGCTGTTGAAATCAATATTGTTTTTACTAATTCAGATTTTATATTATTTTCTGATTTCATATAGGAGTATTTCACAATAACAGTCACATCTTTTCTCTCTGCATTTCTTCTGTTAAAGCATTTACAAAGATCTGTAGCCTATGGTGAATATTCAAACACTGGAAAATGCCAGCAAACATTATTGGGTAATACAAAAATGTAACATTTGAAACGCTAGTGAGGTTATTTAACAGCCCTACAAGAATCACATGCTGAAATTGCCAATTTAAGGACATCCTTTGCTTCCAAAATTTATTTCACGGAATATCAGTCACAGGATTTTATAAAAAATATATTATGTATATAATTTACTTGTAAGAATAGCTCACCATTAATAACAGGCAGGCCCATAAAACATACTTATAACATGACTACAAAAGCAAGGCTGACTAATTAGATTGTGCCACTTCTCTTCTACGTGCTTTTGTCCTATTCCCAGAAATGGCCACATTAACCTACAGCTCAACATGTTAGAATTTTATTCTTGCTTTCAACTGACATTAGTGGACTCCTTTGAACCAGTAACATTTGTAGTTGACTGTTAAGCTTTAATTCTCAGAAAATTATAACACTTCTTCCCATGTTCCCACTTTCTCAACTGATTTTTCTCAGGATTTGGAAAAACTTAAATTTCCAGAGAAATGCCAGAAAGGAACTACCACATAGAAATAATAATTTGGAAAAAGCACAGCATTTTCATGAAGTCACTTAAAGAGATCGTTTTGACTCGTGTTTTGGATGTTGTCTTTCAATTGTTTTGATGGGATGGTCATGGATGCAGAGGGATAACCTATTGAACAGTGATTTTTTAAAAAAAAAACTAAAAGTGTTTTTTAAAGACCAACCACAAATTATGAGAGTGGAAAAATAGACACATTCAGACTTGGAAGTTTTTTAGATAAATAAAGACTAATTCCTAGCTTTTAGTAAGTACTTACATTAAGTTCGTAGATTTAAAACATTGTTAAGATGTTACTCATTTTCCTTTCTAAGTAATTTAACTTTTTAATCAGTTGATAATTCATGTTCATTGTTACAAATTAAACTTTTACAAATTACATTACAAATCTATTCAGATTAAAGAGATATATCCTTAAGGAAACTACCTTTAATAAAATGTCAAGTAGTAAATATAAACTTGTATTAATTTTGTTAGTAAGAGAAGGTATAGGAGTTGAATAATTTTAGACTAATAGTTATTTTTCCTGCAGGCATTTCAACAATAAAAGTATTTTTAAGGCTATAAATGTAGAGTTTAAACTTAAACATCAATGGACGAGACCAGTTTTGACTACACTTAGCTTTTGCTCAAAGTAACGTCCCTTCTTTGTCCTCTCATTGCCAGCACAATCATTAGCTAGCACTGTGCTATTTACTAATTCACCCTTAACACCTATTGTTCTAAACAAAGTGTAAAGCTACTCAAACAAAGCACCTTTGTTAAGGGCTTGAGCAATAAAGCCCAGGGACTAGTCCCTAGTAGCAACAGTATTATAATCAGCATTGGTCAAGTCTATGTAAATTGTGTTCCCTAATTAATAAAATGAGTTAGAGCAGCCAACATGTTTTTCTTTAATCATACTGCAAGAGAAACGCCATAGTGAACTATTTAACATGATGCTTCATGAACCATTTAGATATACCCAACGATTGAATCCTGAACTGAATTTCCCAACTGTCAGGCCTAGATGAAGCATCTTTTATGTTGTCTTTCCTTCAAGGGCTATTAAAGAAGAAGTAAATAACTTGGCTAGCCTTTTCACAGAATTTTCCAAGTCTGCTCTGTTACTCTATGGAGAGGTTTTTCCCCAATTATACGTTCTCCAAGATTGTGTTTTCTGGTGATGTGATGCCACTGACATTGGAACAGCTTCTCATCACTCAGAAATTTTTATTTTCTTCTGCTTTTTTCTTTTGTCTTCCTCTGTGTCTTTTCTACCTTAATCAATGTTTCTCCATTTTGGTACAAGTAGGGCTTAACTCTAACCATTACTACCAGCTCTTCTTTTTATCACATCAGCAAACAAAACCAAGTATGTCACAACTTTGATACGACATAGAACCATCAGTATTTCCTCACTTTGAATTCTGGCTGCTCTATAATGGACAGTATGTCAAAAATATAATACAAAATAATGGGAATATTTCTATGTTTCAATTTAGGACCATCACAAATGTTAACGCAATTTTGATAAATATCTCACAGAACACTGAAGAAGCATCAAACAAAACAGATAAGGAATCCTTTCATAATTAAAGTTCCTTTATTTTTCAGGTATTTAAAACCCTCAAGACCAGTGTCTTTTATTATCAATTCACAGAACAATTTTTAACATTAATCTTAACCTTCCTAATTTTTACTAGTTTCAAAATAATTGTTACATATTACATGTTAGATTAAAATACATTGATCATTTTTATCTGATTAAATTTCATTAAATAAGTTTCCATATAACATGATAATGCTATCAATTATCATTTACATATTTCAAAAATAATTACATAAAAAAAATATGTAAATTCACATCAAAAACTAAGTTCAATTCACTTATTAGAGACTATTATATATTAACCTCTAAATATGTAGGGCCCTTCCTTTCTTACTCTTGACCCTCTTTCCAATGCATCGGAAGGATGCATTTTACTGGCCCCACAATCGATACCCATGTAGAGTTGCTGATAGAAAATGGAAGAAACCAGAGAAAAAAATTCTCTCTCACTCCCTTTATCTTCATCCTTTTCATGTTAAATTTGTCGTTTACAACCAGTCTTCTTGATTCCCTCTCTCTTTGCCTTATCGTGTCAAGAAAACCTGAGAACTGACATAGGTAGATGTTTAGTCCTTTTTTGGCCCTAAGCAATAATCAATCTGGACACCCACCTTTTTAATCCCTTGGCCTCACTTAGTCTTCCAGTATGATTCATTTACTTACTTCTCAGCTTCCAACTGACACTTTCTCAGAATCTCAAAAGTCCATCTACTTTTTCCTGTCAATCATTATTAACTAGCAAAAATATTCATAACTTAGCTTCATTAAAATGCTATCTAAAAGCATACTTGTTTCTTAGAAAGTCATTACTTATAACATATAAACATTAATTATTCAATTCTTAATTAGTTTTATATAAGTTAAATTTAACTTACTATTTTTTTCTTCTGTGATTTTAAATCATCCAATGCTTCATCTAGAAAACAAGATTTAAATCAAAGCTAAATCAGATATTAAGATACCTAGATATAAGGAAAAAATCATGCCAAATGATATATATATTAAGCAACCGCAAGAAAACTTGCTCATTTTAGGATTTCTCACTAATGTGTAAAGATAAAAATTATCACACTCTTTACCCATATATGTTTCATATTTTTGCCTATATTATGTATTATAAGCAAAGTAGGGAAAAAATGGACTTTACATAGAATACAATTCTTTTCCAAGGATAAAAAGATATATAAAGTATTTCAGAAACATTACTAATTACTTCTCTTTCCTTTCAATATCCCACCCAAATTTACAAAATTAATGCCAAATCTCTTTTTATGCATTGGTAATAAAAATGTTCTCTTTGTTTACAATAAGTGCATAATATATTTTATTAAGTTATTCAACCTTCAAGATACTGAGCAGTAATAAAGAAAATCTTTTGAAAATCTACAGTACTATACATGCAGAGGTTTTGGAAAGGAAGAGGATACTAATTACTTTTCAAAATTAAACTTTTCTAAGATTTCCCTGCTTATTTAGGTTAGCATGGTGTAACATGAAGAATCATTTCAAAAAATATCACTTATGGGGCCGGCCTGGTGGCTCAGGTGGTTGGAGCTCCGTGCTCCTAACGCCAAAGGCTGCCGGTTCGATTCCCACATGGGCCAGTGGGCTCTCAACCACAAGGTTGCCGGTTCAATGACTCGACTCCCACAAGGGATGGTGGGTTCCGACCCCTGCAACTAAGATTGAACACGGCACCTTGAGCTGAGCTGCTGCTGAGCTCCCGGATGGCTCAGTTGGTTGGAGCCCGTCCTCTCAACCACAAGACTGCCCGGTTGACTCACACCAAGGGATGGTGGGCTGCGCCCCCTGCAACTAGCAACGGCAACTGGACCTGGAGCTGAGCTGCGCCCTCCACAACTAAGACTGAAAGGACAACCTGACTTGGAAAAAATCCCTCAAGTACACACTGTTCCCCAATAAAGTCCTGTTCCCCTTTCCCAATAAAATCTTTAAAAAAAAAAAAAAACTTATGAATGTCAATATCTTCTTTGCAAATTTATTTTAGGTTTCTAGTTTTTATCTAAAAATATTTAACTAGTACAAATAGGAATACTATTCCAGCTGGCAAGATGAATAAGTTCTAACTTAATTTAAATATTTTATCAAATAAATGTAAATGATTGTTCTTAATTTTTAATTAAATTTATAAATAAAATTATCTCTTTAAAGTTCTGGGGTAGCAAACACCTGAATATCTGATTAAAAGTATATTATTTATATAAAAATCAAAAAAATTACAAATTTATAGAGAAGATGACTTCCCTATAAAACATTTTTTCAAAAATATTTTTTTTCAAACTACATTAAGTAATCTTTAATAGGCTAGCAGACTTATTACTAAAGGGAGAAAATAATTTGCTGACATCTCTGAAGGAAATAGTCATCTTTAGTTAGATGAGACCAAGCCAAATACCTATCATTTAATCCAGAGGTCAGCAAGCTTTTTCTGTAAAGGGCCAAACAGTAAGTATTTTAGGCTTTACTGACCAAAACACAAAATCAAGTTGGTACTTTTAAAGCAAAAGAGAAATTCCACAAACCTTTTATTGACAAAATTCAAATATAATAATAATAATGAGTTCAAGTTTCTGTAACATAGGTTTGGCAATGAAAATAATGGAATTATTTTCTTTTTGTGTGGGGGGATAATACTGCACTTAACTGAGGTTCAAAGTTAGTGTTCCCTTATCATCAAATTGATTGCAAATTTTAATCTGTTAATGTTGATATGTAATGAGATTTTACACATTGGATTTTTGAAAATGTTTTCTTTGTGTGTGTGTGTGAAAAAACATTTTCAAAAATCCAATGTGTACAGCTAATAGTACACAAAAATCCAGTAAATACTGCTAAATACTGAAGTCAATCTACAAGCACATGATTTTAACTGAACGTATTTACTGTCTGGAAGTCATTTATAGAATTCTTCAGCTTTTTCTCCTGAAATATGCCTTTTATCATGTTGTTACATGGCAAATTAATCACTTCCAATTGAATATTAGTGGAAGCTCCCCAATTGTACAGTTAAATGGATTTTGAAATATGGAAATTTCCTTACACTTGCATGAGCTCTGAAAACAACTGCTAAAACTAGTTTGAGCTCAGATTATGGATCTGCTGCAAATCTGTGTGGAATGGAGATCTTGCTTGTTTAACTTTTCATAACATTTTTAAAATTACTTTTTGTCATTACAATGTTATTTTCTAAATGACTTTATGGCATGAAGTTTTCACATATGGGACTGTTTGGTCTTGCAATTTTAGGTTAAACTCATTAAGAACCATTATAAAATCTGCAGCAAAAGCTAATTTCCAAAGCCAGTCAGCATTCATTCAGTGTTTGAAGGTGGTTCTTCTCACTCCAAAACTTTCAATCTGGGCTCTGAGCTCAAAATATCACAATAAGACTTTGCCACTACTAAGCTATCAAACTGCCATGTGGTACGGCAGGTCTAGATATTCAGCTTCTACTTCTAATAAAAGATCACATAACTGATGATAGTTAAGTCCATAACAACAAATAAAATTCCCCATTAACATTACTATTAGTTTAATAACACATGATAAGCTCGAATATGCTCTGCAAATTACCTGCTATTGAATAACACAGTGAATAACCATATAAACACGTTACAGTTTAACGAGCTTTGTAAATTAATCCAACTGAGCCTTTTTTCTGCTTGACACACATTTTTACTACTAATAGTTATAATACATCTTAGCAGATTCCACTTCAGGTTGTACTGAATTAGTGTTTTTTTCAACTTCAAAAATATTCTCTCCTGGAACTGTTCTACACAGACTTTTCATAGAGGCTAACTCTTCAGTCACTTCAAGCTCAGTATTGAATCCTCAAATAAACTACAATTAAGTTCAGTATCAGTAATATTTGTCAACTCATCAAGAGCCAAGAAAGATGAATTCACTTGAATTCATTTGCCTTGTTTTTAAATTGACTATGTTGCTTTCAATGTTCTCACTTCTTTGAGCAATTGTTGTTGCTTGCCAAAGACTACTAGCCAAACAAGTATATTTTTTCTGAACACAAATCTTCAGCTGCTTCAAACAAACACAATTTAATTAACTCACCATTGGTAAATGGCTTTCTTTGCTTTGCAAATTAGCCAGTCAGAAACTCACTTTAAAGTTCCATTTTCACTTTTTATTTGTATAAAGAATTTCCGCTATGATAAGATATTACATTTTAAATGTTCTGATTTTTCTAACCATTGCTTAACTGTGAGTTGGAAATATGATGAGTACTTAGTATGGTACCCATTAGTCAATGAGTACTTAGTACGGTATTAGTTAATGTATATTTTATTCTTTTAGCACAGCTATAACGTCACTGCATAATAAACACAATACTTTGTGATTTGATAGCAAAAGTCTACATTCCATTGTATCCTTAAAGGACAACATTCAGAGTCCAATTTTCTTTTCTTGTTTTTACATAATGAGTTTGCACTGGTAACAAAAAATAAAATTGTCACAATACAGCAATACAGGTGGCACTTGAAATGCTGTCAAGCTAAAACTATGTCACTGTGATTTGTTGTGCATCATGAAACAGTCTGAAGTATTGAGAGCACCACATACAATCTGCCACATCTACTCAACTCTGCTATTATAGAATGAAAGCAGCTATAGACAACCCATAAATGAATGGGCATGGCTGTGTTCCAATAAAAACAGAAATTTGAATTCCATGTAATTTAACATTTCAAAAAATATCATTCTTTAGAATTTCTTCAATGATTTAAAAATGTAAAAACCATTCTTAGATCATCAGCTCTGTACAAGGTGATGGGCAAGACTTAACTCACAGGCTTAATTTGCTATCTCTTAATGTAATCTATACTAGGTCTGACTTGTAAAATGAAGGAAGTAAAACTAATAGAGAACAAAAATCAAGAACACAACCAATGGCTTCAGGCATATATACATATATATATATATATATATATATATATATATATATATATATATCCAAAAAAAAGTATACACATTTTAAGAAAGGAAAAAACTGTATTAAAATTATGCTGATGGCAACTACTTTGAGCACCTCTTGTAATTACAGAAGTCAAATGTGACTTATATTCATCTTTGTTATCAGTATATATTGAGTATTACAATTTTAATACAGGTGTTTTTTCCTTTCTTAAAATGTGTATACATTTTTTGGGGGGGGCACCCTCTGTATATATATCCTGACATTATGCTTTAAAAACATGTGTAAGACTACAAGACAATCTTTTATGAAGTCTATTTAAATGTACATGCAATACTTATTCAAATGAATTAGCAAATTTTATTAAATGAAAGGATCCTTAAAATAAATTTTTAAAGCAAAAATTCTTTTATATAATTACCACATCCTGATGTGCCTATTTGTAAGTCAAAATACTGAAACATTTGATTTCCTAGAGAAGTATTTCCAAAGACTTTTTTAAAATAAGGTTTCTTGTATTTTTCACTATTTTGTTCCTTCCACAAAGTCAGAGGACATGTTTGTTTTAATCTTCTTCCTATCCTCCCAGCAGCCACTATGTTATTAAATATCACTGGAAACAATACCATAAGCTTACTTCCTTTAATCTAATAAAAAATATCAATATTTTTAAAAACCATACCAAACATCATACTTAATGGTTAATCAGGAACTAGACAAGGATACCTGCTATCCCCACTTCAATTTAATATTACACTGGGTACTAACTCATTAAGGCAAGAAAAATTTTAAAGACAAGAATAATTTAAAAAGAGTAAGAATTGATAAAGAAAAGTTAGTACCATCAGCCCACATGTGTATTATTACACTCTGCAGCATTTATACGCTTTCACATATAGTTTTAATACTTGCAAACAAATACTTGTTTCCATTTTATAAATAAGAAAACTGAGGTTCAAAGAATTTAAACTTATTTGTAGAACAAAAAGATGTCTAGTGTGGTTAAAGCAAAAGTGAAAAAAGGTGAGTGGAAAGAGATGAAGTTAGAGAAATAGACCGTAGGCCAGAGACTTGGGGTAAGAATTCAGATTTAACTCTGGTTACAAAGGGAAACCATTAAAGAATTTTAAGCAAAAGAGCCACAAGATCTGATTTATACCTTAAAAATAGACTAGTTAGGAAGCCACTGCGGTAGTGCAAGCAAGAAATGATGATGACCTCAGTTAGAACTGCAATATTAGGAAAGAAGGTTCAAAGTGGTCAGGGTCAAGATAATTTTGACGTGAGAGGACTCTGACGGGCAGAGAAATGTATGCTAGATTCAAGGGAATATGGAGTCAGCACAGGGTTTTTTCCCACCAGATGACTGTATTGAGGCAGGATTATATGCCAATAGGGACAATCCAATAGACACAGATGATGCAAAGGAGAAGATAATTCCAGGAAGGGATAACTGCAAGAGCAAAGTTCTTGAGATGGCCAGAGTATCCAGAATCCAGAGCATAAATGGGAGCTTAACCAGAGATGGATCAAAGTCAGTCTCTCAGAATACCATGAAGGCGACAACATACTGAGTAACAGGTGGAGCTAACTTGATACATTTGGTGGCAGAGGTAGCTCCCATCTACCTACATCTATTTTCTCCTTAAAGTGAGACATCAGGTGAGAGTGTCTGGGTAGAAATGTAAAGTATATGTGCACATTTGGTATTTGCAATCATAGATATTTTTAAATAAGTCTGGTCAACATATTGCATGATGTTCCTCTAACAAATTTACCTTTTCTGCTACAGGCATAGATTAACCATATAAATGTTTTTAACCAGGCTAGGGTTTTGCCAGTCATAGATTAAGCATATAATTGTATTTGAACAAGGTGCGCTTTACCAGACAAATAGGCTGGGAAAGAGGGCAAAGGAGTCAAGGAAGTCTGCCAGGGATGGTTAGATGAGCACGGAGAACAGTTTGAAATCATAAATCTATATGATCCTTATTTGGATCCTGAGTCAAACACACAAAATATTTTTAAAGCAAATGATACTTATGAGATAATTGGAAATTTAATGTTTATATTTAATATTTTATGATATTAAGACTTCTTTTATAAGAAACAAATTAACAAACAAAACAAAAACAAACTCATAGACACAAACAACAGACCGGTGGTTACCAGAGGGAAAGAGGAGTTGGGGAAGGCCAAAATGGGTAAAGGGGACCAAATGTATGCTCACTAGGTTATTGGTAGTGAGCACACTATAGTGTATACAGAGGTTATCTAATTACAATTTGGACACCTGAAACTTACACAAGTTATTAACCAGTGTTTCTCAGGATTTCTTTTAAAATTCTTTTTTAGGTATTATAATGTATTGTGTCAATTTTTTTAGTCTGCTATGGATATATTTGGAAAATATACTCCAGAGTTATATAGGAGGTGGGGAAGTGGGAGTAAAAATGAAAGATTGACCATGAGTTGATGATTGTTTAGATTGTGTGATAGGTATGTAAGGGGTCATTATACTATTCAGTCTACTTTTGTATATATTTGAAATTTTCTATAATGAAAAGTTAAAACAAGAAAAAGTATGTACATATAAAGTTTATTTCAAATGAAATTTGCATAGCTTTGGTTAATTACAGTTCAGAGTTTTAAGACCTGAAAATCTTTAAAATCTGTACATACACAGAACAAGTACAGAAGATTTTATCATAATTTCCATACTTCAATTAAAAACAAAAGCCTACGGCCTGTGAGGTTAAAGAGAATGGTGTAATTAATGAAATAAATTAAAAGGCATGTTACCACATTTTACTCAGTAAGTTTTCTATAGATTAATTTAACAAATATAATTTCTCTTGATTTAAAGAAATGAATTTGTTTTGTGTAAATAAAATTTCTAAATGAACAAAATAGAAATAACAAAAACAGAACCATCTTGATCATTCATAACCTTTCTTACGCTTTACAGTAAACCTCTTCAATATTTACCATGTTGTCATTTCAATACAGCATTTCATAACCTACCATTCAATTACAAACCAATGCACTATAAGATGGATTTTTTAATGCACTATAAAATGGATTTTGTAATGCATTTATAAGAACTTAGAAAATCAACTTACTATTTCTTTCTGTTCTCTTGGAGAAGAAGAAAATAAGCACTGTTCTTATGCTCCAGATGCTACAAAGGAAACGAAATTCAGAAACAAAAAAAACCATCATTAGAATAAGTAAATTAGAAGCCATATAAAATGAAAACAAATACACATTTCCAATGAGAGTTAGGTAGATTGTTTCATTTTATATGTTGAAAATCAAAAAGTACTCGTTTCTTTCAGAGACCATCAGGAGTCTACTTGTGCTTCCAAAGGAGGAGTTCTCAACCTAAAATCCATGGCCGTTCTAAGGGTCCCCTGAATTGCAGAATTGCCTTTGAGTGCATAAATGCATTTTTCTGGAGAGACCACTGCTTCCATCATTCTCAAAGGGGTCTATTAACCCCACAAAAGATTAAGAACAAATTATATAATCCCTTCTTACTAAGTAAACATCAACTCCAAAAAGTTGTCTATTCCCATGCATTAAGGGAAAAGGAAGTTGTACAAATCCAGAGCATTATACAAATGTAAGTGCTACTCCTTTCCTATTATTTAACATTGGAGATCCGGATCTTCTCTACTAAATAGAATAAGCTATCTGGAGGGGGAAAAAAATCTTACCTTCAAATAAACACTTGATAAGTAAATTTAGCTATACACCTCCTTCCAAAGATTTTATGAGGATAATTGTTTAAGCACTGCATTAATAAGACATCAAATGAAATTAAAATAATTTTTAAAAAGATCAAAAAATGATCCTAATCACAAACTTATCAAGGCCATCTTTTAAATTCAAAGTAAATATAGCAAAATACCTCTTTCTCCATAGAACATGGCAGAATATACAAACATTATCCATCATTTTATAAAAGAAATAAATTATATCTGAATATAAATTCAGATAATAAGCATGAAAATTAGTTCATTACTCTAAACTATCATTGCTATCTTGGTAGTCAGCCTGCAAGGTAGTCACCAGTGAACGCTTTCTTCTGGTATTGACACCACTGTCCAGTCTTTCACAAGTGTCAGTCTGTGTGACCAATAGCATATGGCAGAAGTGATAATATGTCACATCAAAATTAGGTTATAAAAGACTACAGCTCCCATCTTGGGTCTCCTCTTCCACTCACTATCTTTCTATTTCTTAGATTACTCATTCTGAGAGAAGCCAACTGCTATGACATGAGGACATTCAGAAAACTCTATAGAAAGGCCCATGTGGCAAGAAACAGAGGTCTCTGAAAACAGCCAGTGATCAGGAGCTGAGACCCGCCAACCACTACATGTGTGAGCTTAAATGTAAATTCTTAAGCCTTGAGATGACTACAGCCCCAGCCTACAGCTTAACTGCAATTTATACATAAATAAAAGACCCTGAGCCAGAACCACCCAGCTAAGCTGCCCCCACATTCCTGCCCCTCACAAACTGTAAGAGAAAATAAACATTTGTTGGTTTAAGCTACTAAATTCTAGGGAAATTTGTTACACAGCAATAGATAACTAATACAAGCTTGTTTATATTGCTATAATTTATTTTTATGATATGAAAACACCAAACAACCAGCACCAGATTCCTACATGGTACCTGCACAATGACTTAAGACTAAAAAAGACACTGAGCATTGTCCTATCAAGGGAAAGAAAATGAGAGAAGGCTAAACACACTGTTCATCACCCTGAAAGATCCTACAACAACAGAAAAGTCCTATATTATTTATCCACTGCAAAGCCACTGAAACAGTGGCAAGCTGAGAGAGATAACATAGAAAAAAGTACAAGGAAAGAAAACAGAAAAGATAAAAGAAGGAATTGGAAAGAACGTGACTGGAATTCTGTAGGAAATCAGTAAATTTTCTTAAATGAGTAGATACTTTTTTTAAAGGATATACAATTTTCAAAGAGTAAAAACTACAAGAATTGAAATAGACTCCCTTACTTCAAAATAAAACTCACTAACCCCCTATGGTGGACAATAAATTCTCCACTTGGTTTTTATCAGAACTACTGCAGGAGAAAATGAGCTATCAAGTAATACAAATTTCCACGTGTCAAGTCTTCAAGACTTGAAAAGGTACAACATCCAAGTTAGCTATTCTTTAAGGCTAAATTAAATGGAATTCTTTTGTATTTTTAAAATAAAATTTAGAAAAAGAATTAAAGTGCTTCAGGAATCTATGTTTCAGTTATCCTGACAAAGATTTTGCTCTCCCAATAATTACATATAATTTGTGAAAATATGGCAACATTCTGTGAAGCTATTAAAGACACTATTAATGACTCCTACTTGAGAATAGTGGCATAATCTTCTTTCCCCCCTCCTTTTCTTAAAAATCACCCAAACAAGGAAAACAAAAACAAAACTGCAAATTTCTTTTTTGATACAGCTAAAACTCAATCCTCAAAATATGTGGAAGGGCTCCCAAAAGCAATGGAGATCATTCAGAGACTCAAAAGAACAGAACCAGAGAAGGGAAACTGTTTATCTCACAAAGAGGTAGCAAGATAAACTTCTCAAAGTGTAAAGCCTAAAATCCATGTTTAGAATAATGAAAATAAGATACACATGCTACAGGCAGAAACTCCTCAGTTTGGTTCCAACAATGACACAGATAGGCGTAGCTTAAAGAGAAATCACGCATCCTTTCTGCTCAACTTTAATACTCTCATTCCAACAACCCCAGCAGAAACCCTCTCCAATGTATTGAAATGTTTCTAGATGAGATTTAAATATTACCTAAAGCTAAAGCCGAAAAGATATACAGGTCTCAATATGTATAACTATGTTAACTATGTTGTCTATTTATTGAATCATCAAAGGGTTTAGCAAGAATAACCTTTACATTCAGACAAACTAATAACAATGATTTATTTTGGTACAAAAAATATGGTAGGAATCAAGATTTACCTTTTTACTTTATCTATCTAGCTATTTATTTGTTTGTTTTTGGATATAACAACACCATTTTTCCCCTTTGATTTCAAATGTCAGCTCTATCAAATATAAAAACCATAGAAAAATTCCTTTTGGGAATTTTCATGTCTCATTCTTTGGTCTGTGTCTCTATTTACACACAGTACCAAACTTTTAATTAATGAAGCTTTATAATGCATTTGATGCCTGGTAGACCTCTGCATCTATCTCATCCCCCTCTTTTTTTAGAATTTTCAAGATATTCTTATGTGCTTATTTTTCCATTAAAAATTATAGAATAACTGTGCCAAAATTTTTAACGTATTGTTGGTATTTTTATTGTGATCATATTTTTATATTAATTTAGGGAGAACTAATCTCATTACAATATTGTGTCTTCCCATCCAAGAGTGGAATATTTCTCTTAATTGTGTCTTAGGTACATAATTCTTTAAATACAAAATCCTATCAAGTGATTATCTATTATTAGTCAAATATTTATCAATATTATGAAAGGAATGCTTTTGTAGGTGAGATGATTTTTCTTACCTACAAAACTAAATACAGTTGACCCTTGAACACAGGTTTGAACTGTGCAGGTCCACTGATACGTAGATTTTTTTCAATAAATATATTTTGTCTTCTTTATGATTTCCTTAATAACATTTTCCTTTCTCTAGCTTATTTTATTGTAAAAATACAATATATAATATATAAAATATAAAAAATAAGTGTTAATCAATTGTTTATGTTATCAGTAGGGCTTTTGATCAACAGGAGGCTATTGGTAGTTAAGATTCTGGAGAGTCTAAAGCTATATGAGGATTTTTTACTATTCTGGGGATTGTTGCCCCTAACCCACCCCCTAACCCCACCCCCTACCCCCACTCCCACCTCCACATTGTTCAAGGGTCACCTGTGTTCTCTTTGAGTAAATATTAGGAAATGTTTACAGATACCTTCTACTTTAAGTGCCAACTATAGTTGAGATACTTTCTATTCTTATTAGAGTGCATACAACAAATGTTTCACTTTCTTCAAAAGGCTGGAGGAGGAGGAGTGTGATGAAGGCATAAAAATTGGTAAGATCAAAGTTCTATCCTCAAATGGCTTCAATTTAGTAGAAAAACAAGAAAACTTGAAAAACAGGAACAGTGCCACCTTCCTCAGTTCTTCTGCTTAAAAATTTCCTCCAGAACCCTATTTAAGCAGTGAAAAGGAAAAAAAAAAAAAAAACACAGAAAAACTATGGCTAAATCCTCTGGGAAGGTGAACATTTTATGCTAATTGATCTCTGAAATGGTCTTACAGGGAATGGAATTTCTAGAAAGTTATCATCTGTAAGAATAAGGTAATCAGGAGTAAAAGTCTATAAGATTGCCTATAGAGTTCATTAAGGTAGAGACAAAGGTTATAGTTAATGAACCAACTCTCAAGGTAAAGCATATCAGCCAGCATAATGCAGAAAGAGAAAATTTTGACTAGGACCCAAACCTTCCCTCAGTATAAAGTATAGTCTTTATGAGTCTTATGAAATAAATTCAGCATTTAGATCATAATTTCAGTTTCAATAAGAATTGAAAAGATCAAAGATACATTATTCAACCTGAAAGGCAGAAAACACCAATGTCCTCCATATTATATCCTGAAAGAAAGATATAATAAAATCTCAAAACACCTTATATAGAGTACTGATACTCTATCATAAAAGATAACTTTAGAATAGTTATGATTTGCAATATATGCTTATGTCCAGTAAAAGCATTTGGGAAACTTGGGCTGCAGAGACAGCAGTCACCTTTTGCAGTTATCAGGTGGATTTCTAAGCTTTGCAATCAATGCACATAGTAATGAGTAAAGCAATACATTTTAATGCTCCTCTGCCTCCATTTCTTCAAAGGAAACCCTGGTCCAGATCTCAAAAGTTTTGTTTCCAAAGGAAAAAAGTCCAGGGCTAAAGCTTGGGCAATAGCTCACATTTCACACTAAAGAAAACGCCCTGTGGTAAGTCTTCCTTCTGTCTACCACAACATCCACTTTCACGTTGTTGTGTTTTATTTCATGCTTTTTTGATTGTCATCAATCAGGAGGACAATTCTATTCTTTGTTGGATAACTGGTCTATGCTTCCAAAAGTGAAAAGCTCACTGAAATAGAAGCTGCAGCAGTTGAGAATCAGGTCACAGATGTGAATGAGACAAAGTGAGAAATGGCTCTGAAGCTTAACAAGCCAAGAAATACTAGATGCAGGTGATGCAGAACAGGCAGAAGGACACAGTAAGGACAACAAAGCTTCATACTCAAAATAGTAGAAGATCAAACTGAAGAAAAAACAAACATTTTGAAAGAAATCAAGTTTTTCTACTTTTAAAAACAATTAGTATATGATTTACTTGCCAAAAACAAAAATGTCTTCTGAATCATAATAGTAGATCCAGTAGATGACAATTTGTAGGTAGCCATTAAAATCAGCACAGCAGTCAGACATTCTTTTGCAACTAGACAGCAATCTTTTATAATCAGAAAATCAATTTTTATATGGAAATGGGTTTTTTAAAAGTTTTTAAAAATGCTTAAGTCAACTAAACATCTCACACGTATGCCCTTTCTAAATTTCTTTTCTTCTCTCTTTTTATGAAAAAATAAAAGGAAAAGAAAGGAAAGGGGCTCAGCATCATAAAATTCACTACGATACCTGAAAGAAGAAGCATTTCATAAGATTTCAAAAGAGAAGGAAAATTTTGACATGGCAGAGCCAGTTATTCTGTAATATGCATGCACTCAATTTTTGGCTCTTCTATCTACATACAAAGCTAAAATTGTATGAGCTCCAAAAGTTCCAACTTGAAAACGTGCCCTGCACAAAGACTAAACAAATAAAAAAATTTTACTATAGTGGTCCCAAAGAAAAAGATCCTACCCCCTCCCTCATGTCAAACCAAAAAACCTATCACCCTGATTCCTCCTTTTCCCTTACCTCCCATTTCCTCTCAAGTCTCAGTTTTACTTCCAAAACATTTACAAGTCATCTATTAACCTCCACTGCCATTGGGCAGTCTAACCCATATTCATCTTTTGATTGAACTTCTGTAAAAGCCGCCTAGTTGATCTCCCCATTTCTACTCGTCCTCCTCTTATTCAACCTCTACAAAGCAGCACATAATTGATCCTCTTTAAGTCTCACCATGCCATTCTTCCACCAAAACCTTTGTAAGCACCCCATTTCACCCAAAATGAAATTCAAACCTCTCTATGACCCTCCATGATCTAGATCCTACCTGATTCTGCAGTCCCCTTTGTACCACTCTTTCTCTCCAGCACACATTCCAGATATATCTATCTTTTGGACCCTCAAATAAGTCATGCTTTCTCCTACTTCACAGCCTTTGCTTTTTTTTGTTCTCTCTTTTTGGAAACATCTTCTCTCAACTCTTTAATTTTGGTTTTGTAAGAAATTCAAAAAGCATACAAAAAAGCATAGGAAAAAAAATCACTCCTTAAAATTCCACCACCTAGAGAGAATTATCATTAATAATTTGAGAATAATCATTTCCTACGTCTCTCTATGGATATGTGCTATTATATACTGTATATACAAATAATATTCCATAAATTCCAACCATTTCCATGCTGGTCCTTCTTCATACTTTAGCTCTCAACCCAATTTTCATACTTCACCTACTCAAAAGAGACCTTCCAGGACCAACCTAAAGTAGCTTATTCCTCTCTATCACACTGTTCGTTTTCTTCGTTGTACTTCTCTCTCTCTAAATTAACTGTTTGTTTACTTATCTCTCATTTTTTGTCTGTCCAACTCCAATAGAATGTAAGCTCCATGAGGACACAGATCTTGTCATTACTTTCTCAATCACCAGAGACTAGCCCAATACACCTGCAACACACTGCAGGTGCTCAATATTTACGAATAGATGATGGCTTTGATTGACATTTATAAGCTGCCAAATACTAAATTTACATCACCTATTTAAATTTATCGCCCGAGCTTCATACTCATACTTAACCATTCTACTTGGTAGCTCTCTGAATAGAAACACAGGTATTTTAGTCTCAGTGGTCACCAAACCTGGTCCTCCTAATGTTGTTCCCTATCTAGATGACACTACCATCAACCAAATTTCCCAAGCCATAAATTTAGATTTTGTCATTGATGTAAATCTTTCCCCTCATCCCACATCCAACTAACCACTAAAAACCTATCCATATTGCCTTGGTTCTACCTCCTAAATCTCTTCAAACCACCCACTGTGCTTCTCTTCCCTGCTACCATGACTCAAGTGCAAATCACCATCAATCACTTCTCCCCTAGACAATGTAATAACTTTCTAGCTTGCTGCTCCAGATGCATTTTTATTCCTCTCTAATTCATTTTCCATACTGTAGCCTCAATGGTATTTTAAAAATAACAATATGATCATGTCATATTGTTTCTTAAAAATCTTCACTGGTTTTCTAGTACTCTTAGAGTAAAGCCTAAAATCCTTATCATGAACTAAAAGGCCACAAGCAATACCCTCTGCCTAACTGTCCAGAATCCTCTATCATCCAGTCTTTGGCCTCTTTCAATTCTTGAAACCTACCATGCTCTCTCCCCACGCTCCCCCCACCTTAGCGCTTTCAGATGTGCTGTTCCTTCTGCCTAAAACACTACCCACCATGCACACCACAAGCCCTTGATACACATACTCATCCCTTCGATCTTAAACTCAAACATCACTTCCTCAGGAAGGCTGTGGTAAGCAGACTCCTGAAGATATCCTTCTCCTTCCCCAAGACTTCCATCTTCTGGTTATACAATCAAATAGTAATCTAGGTGCTGCTGTGAAGGAACTTTGCAGATCTAATTAAGTATTACTCAGTTGATTTTAAAATAAGGAGATTATCCTGGACTACCCTGCTGGGTCCCACATAATCTGTTAAACCCTTAAAAGCAGAGCTTTCTCAGCCAAGGGCAGAACAGGAAGTCGGAGAGATGCAGAAGTTGGCCAATAACCTGATTGAGCCTGCAAGAAGATTTGTCCCCCAGGGACTCCTTATAAGACCCCAGACCAGCTGATAAGCTTGATTTAGATCTTTAAGACCCTAACAAGAGAACCGAGTCAAGCCATCTGTTCTTCTGACCTCCATAGGTGTGATATAATAAATGGGTGTTGCTTTAAGCAGCTAAATTTGTGGCCGCAATAGAAAATGAATACAAAGGCCTTTACCTGACCCTACCTCCACCCCAGACTGTGCAAGAGCCCCTGTTAAATGCTCTCATAGCATTAAGTACTTCTCGTTCATAATATTCATCACGCTTATTACTTAATTTAATGTATGCAGCCTAACATCTACAGTCACAAATTTTGTATTTTTTGTGTACCATACAACATTATAACCCAATGTCTACACAATTGGTACCCACAAATGTTGATTGAATGGACACATTTTTTATTCAATTGTCTCTCAAAATTCTCAATCACAACACAACTTCTGTAATGTGCTATGTTATATTTCTATAAGGGTCAAATGCTTTATAGCGATAACTAAAAAGAGGAGAAGAGAGATGGTATAGATGGAATATATTCCAATTATTGAGGCAGTTGTTCCTTTTGTTTTACAAACCCTCTGTCACTTGCCACTACCCACAATCTGAAATGCCTTCTACATGCCCTATACCCCTAGGGAAGCATGACCATCTATTAGAGTGTCATAAAAGACTGTCATATAGAGCCATTAATACTAATGTCACTGGGTCATATTCCTCAGGTATTGTAAAGAAAGGTTTAAAACAACTGTTCTATTTTTGAAAGAAATAGTTTCTAAACTGCAAAAAAAAAAAAACCAAATTTATTAAATCTGAGACATTGCTATTTCCTAATAAAAAAAGACTAAATATATTTAAACTACCTGGTCAGAAAGAGCAAAGGTCAACAAAAAAGTACAATTTACTTACATCAGTGGGAAAGCAAAAAATGGGAGTGTCATGGCAAGTCTTGCTGAAAATTCATCGGGAAGATACCACAAGTACACAATTAAACATGTAAGCAGATAAAGAATTGAGGAGTAAAGAATTAATCTTCCAACCCATAATTTTGTAGTCTCTGATTTTTTCCCTAAATTCTTCCAATGTTTGAATTTCCTATTAAGAGAAAATTATTTACATTAATCTCAAATTTCATAAATATATTAAAATATTAACAAAATTTTTAACATGAGAAGTTATAAAGAACTCTTAAAGTACAATGAAATATAATACCTTAATATTTTAAAAGGAACATGAAAAAGAAAACTGAAAATGAAGATAAAACTAAATAAAACATGCCTACTCTGACAAATTACTTTTTTAAATGCAAAATTCAGATACTATTTTTAACCTATCAAATTAGCAAAGATCAGAGGTAGGAAACTGGCATCAATAAATAGTATTTGTTAAACCAAACAAGTAATAATTCTTCCTGGATAACATCTATAAAAAGTCTGGCTATAAAAGAAAGAATAAAAATTGAAACAGTGACCCATCCTATATTCTTTCAATCTATTCCTCCCTCTCAGTATTCCCAAGGAATAGCCATTTTTGATAATGACAGAAAGCATAACAAGCTATGAAGTTTGCAGACCAATAAAAATTGTTGCAGAATATCTTACAATCTACTTTATACTATCTGTAACATTGATTTACACCAGGCTGTAGATCTAATTTCATTCAAACCAGAATTTCATTCTCTATTACTCGACACAGTCTTCTTAAGTCACTGATAGACTTTGAATTTTTTTGAGATCATGTAACATTAAAGTTCTCATGCTTGTTCTACATCATCTTAAATTTCCACACCAGATCCAGGCTCCAAAATAATATATACTAAATACTTACATAAAATGAATTAAAATGCCCAGAGCCATAGAACATACCTTATCTATATTTTCCAGAACTTCTACGGTTGAAGGTTTTGTCTGTTATAGAAATAAAAATAAGAGACAGCATTAAAACTTGTTACTGCAAACTTGGAAACACATTGACTTAATCATAAAAGAACATATTTATCCAAAATGTTTTTTTCAAATGGTGTCAGACACTATATATTCCTCTTTATTTATAAATAAGATTTAGATTCAAATAAAAATTATAATTGTAAACAGAACTATATAAGATTAAATAAGCATTTTCATATTTCTTTTTAGTCCTAGAAGTACTTTTCAACTCTGATAGCTCAATTTTTACCATTCTTAATCCCAACAAAACATACTTTTATACAAATTTTCCTTCAAGAAAAATATTCTTAGCTATGATTATTCAAAAAAAATTATGTATTAAAAAATTCAAGACTAAAGATGGTCTGATTTACTATTGCTAAAAGTTCACTTAGGACTCTGGAGGTCAAAATCAATAGGCTACCTTCATTGTGAATTCCTTAAGTACTTTTTTGAAGGTCAGATTTTAAAAGGGCATCTAAGAATACTTCATTAGAGCTGAGCTTACTTGTTAAAGATGTTTTTTATACCACCTAGAATAAAAACCAGCCTAAAGGACTCATACAACACTTGAGAAAATATTTACCAATTATATACTCAACAATCTAAGAGTGTAATGAATATATCAGTTCATTGTAGTTCCCACAAGCATTGTTAACATTAGGTTGAACCATATGAAATTGCTATTTATGTAAGTCAAAGCTGTTGAATATTGGCAATTTCATATGGTTTAAACCTAACAAGAAAGACAAAGGAAGAACAGATAAATTTGATCCTCAGGCAGAACTGTTAAAAAGTTTTGGGGGGTGAGGGGGTCAATATAATGCCAATCCAAAATAAATAGTTTCAGCAACAGCTCAAAACTAAACTGTGTATCAAGTATTGCTAGACTCCATTATTAAAAAGGAATCCAAAAAATACGCAAACTAATTTGTCCTAGACTACATTATCTCCTCTTATATTAGAGAAGAGCATTTATAAATATATTTTAATTGTATAGCTCTAAATTTGAGATACTTCCTCTAAAGTCTTAACCAATAAAATCAAACTGCATTTTTAATTTTGTTTAACCTATAATTCCTAAAAGTATATTTAGTGTGACTTCAGTAAATATTTGTGACAAGCTTTAAGCAAAAGGATATAGCCTGTAAAAACATAAGTATTGTATAACATACTTAATTTCAACTCACTTTCAAATGACATTGAAATTTAGGTACAATGAGAAGAAAACAAGAAGATACTATTTGTACATGAATGCATAAATAGAGAAATAAAAACAATTCATAGGTCAGAATGAAATAATTCGTTAAACAGAGACATTAGATACCTATATAGTAAGTAAAACTACTAAAGTCCAAATAAAAAACTAATTCATAAGAAAGATAAAAAAATAAACTGAGTAAGGGATAATCAAACTACCACTCAAGTCTACACCACAAAGAAGACTTTTACAAATAGCTTTATTTGACACTTTTATATTAGACTACAAACTGGCTATAAAGAAAAGTAACTTACCCTCCATCGAGAAAATAATCCACCCATCTTTCACTTGTAGAAACTGAGCACAATGATAAATATCATCAGTTGTCCGAAGGAATTCACAACTAGAAATAAAGAAAGCATTTTTTTAAAATTTAAGTTATAACACACAGCATACCCACTATAAAATTTAGATGTTGTAATACTGCTTAAAAATACTATAAAAGATTAATTTCTTGGACTCCACTTATGTGGAATTTTAATTTAGACAGTCTTGAGGTAAAGTCCACCTTCTAAAAAAAATCCTTTCTTCCAAACCAGTACATATTTAAAAGTAGAAATAAATCTGGAAAGGCTTAATAGCAAGGTATTTTAGAAGTGTATATTCATACCACTTTGCAATTTTCTGTTCTTTAAAGTGGGTCCCCTGTGTTGTTCTTGTAAAAAAAAGTTTTACTATATTACATTCATTCTATAACCTTAAATGCAACTATTTCTATCATTCTGCTGTCTCCCAACTAAACTAGTTATTTGGAATTAGGGGTGTTTTACAATGTTTAGAATAATACCACCTTACAAGTAATAATAGAAAGCCAACTGGATTTTCAATAAAAATATAAGGATTACAAGGCTACCTGTGACCTTGAGTGAATCACTTAATGTTCTGAGGCTTACGTCTTGTCTGAGAGTTAGAGTTAATAATACTAGCACTTTTCACACGACAGCCTTCATTATTACCATTTTACAGATAAGGACATTAAGTGACAAGAGGTTTAGTGATTTGTCCAATAGCTCAGAAAAGCCTGGCCCAAAGCCACTCTATCTTCAGACTTCTCTCTATTCACTACTGTTCAACACTCAAACATTTCTCTCTGAAATGGTGTCTAAGTTCCCCTAAGTTAGTTGACCCTCCTGTCAGCTAGTTGTATAATATATCCCCTTCTTGTAGTTGTTTCTATTATTCTAAAATTCTTATAATATTACCATATGTATGAAAATGTATCCGCAATTTGCATTTTAAATAATTTACCAGTCAATAATTATATAAACTTTTATTCTTCTAAGTTGAAACAGTAAAAAGTATACTTTCAAACTTACATATTTTCCCAAAATTACAGTATCTACTACCAAATGTATAAAACTATTCATTTCCATCAAAAAAAAGTTAGGCCATGATTCTTACATTTTTTTTTAAACCATATATGTAATCACAAAACAATGCCGTACCAAGTTAGTGCATTCACTCTGCAACAGTATTTATAGGTTGGAATTAGCATAAGCCATATCTGTCTGGACTTTCTTGGTTAGAGAAGTAACGAAGGCCTAATTATGAAATACTTTCACTTATAAGTAATTTCTAGGGACAGAAATACCTATAATCTGCCCTGACATTTTTTGATGTTATAAATATATGAACGTTATAACCCACATTTAAGTTGCAGTCAAAATACTATTAATCTTTCAATGTTAATTCAGGTATTCAAATTTCTAAAATGCAGTTGTAGGAAATCCAGGAACTTTAATGAATAAAAGTATAAATTTCTGCATTAAAACATTAAATAGATCTTAAAACCATCTCAAGATGCTAAAAACAATCACCAAGAAAGGTGACTGGGGAGGAAAGATTTAGATGAACCACTTTAACATGGTATTTTCAAAGTACACATCATCCCACTATTTTGGCACTAACGTATGGTGTCTAGCACAGCACTTTATACACAATTGACTTGCACATTTGGGTTTGTAACAGAGTAACATGCCTCAAAGGTAAGTTTGTAGCCATCACAAATCAGAATTTTTAATATTTAAAAGTAATAACAACAATGATAATATCAGTTAAATACTTGGTAAGCACGTATTTTCTAGCAGGGCCTAAAACAAATGCTTTACACGAATTTTATCATTTAGATACTACTATTCCTCCATTTTACAAGCGAGGAAACTCAGGCTAGGGAAGTGAAATAACTTGCTAAGGCCCCAAAGATATTAAGTAGCAAAGCCAGACACAGCATTTTAGTTTTGATTTTTTTTAAAAAGCAACCAGTTATTCTCAATAACACAAAATCAGAAATAAAGTCTGCTACATATAGATTAGATTGGAATATTTATACATAAAATATATGAAAGCACCTCTGACATTCTCAAATAGCTGGTAAACAGAGCTACTGAAGTGGAAAGTGAGTTATACACACAAGAGACTACTACTACAGTGTATCGTGTAGCCTATTTCCTTCATATGAATGCCTAAATCTGTGTTGAAGAGAAGCTAAAAATGTTTTGCCAAAAACATGCAGCTCCGGCTAGGGGCAGAACTGGCACCAGAAGTCTACCAGCACTGCCTTTACTTGTTGACTGTATATCACTTCTAAAATAAGTACAATATGAAATATATGCATAAAATTGCAATTAATACCAACTTTGACATCAATTATTTGCTTGGAGAATTGTTTTAGTGTTAATGAAACAAACTTTGGCTCAGCCTTCAAGATTCCCTGAAGCAGAGGATTGTGCTTTTCAATTTGTCCTCTCTAACAACAGTAGGGCATTAGTCATTAAACGCCAATCCATGCTTTCAGGTTTGTAATCAAAGAACCAGTCAACCTCATTGTTCCAGCCGTTTTCCTATCAAATTCTAGTATTTGTTAAAGAAGCTGATTTACTATAATGCACAACTAATGGTGGTACTTTCCAAAATATATGAAAGCATAACAAAATTAAATAAATCAACTACTTTTCTATAGCTTTCATACCTCTTCTATTTGCAAACTCTTTTTCCCTCCTTGCCACCCAAACATCTAAACTCCAATTGTTGTGGCCCATTGCTTACTATGAAACCTTGGGCAAATAAGTTACTCACCTCAGTTACTCAGTATCTTCATTTGCAAAGTAGGGATAGTTAAGGACCCTCTTAAATATTGAAAGGCTTAAATGATATAATGCATTCTAAAGTATTTACAGCAGTGCCTAACACATTCTAATTTCTCAATACAAATTGTTGTTTTAACGGTTGTGGTCGTGGCTGTTTTCTAGTTCATTTCTGCTTCAACACATGGAAAATACATGGGAACCAAATAACTAGCATTTCTTTCTGAAGCGTAAATCAATTTGCTTGCCCTTGAGTGGACAGATGGCTCAATCTCAAGTGGCTTGTCCCCAAGAACTCTTCCATGAACATGTACAGAGAGTCTCTTTCCACTCTATCACAATGAAACCTGACATGACCTTAAAAGCTAGGTGCATCTAACGTGGTTTTCAATGAATAATGATGTCCACCATATTATTTGGGTGTTTTCTATTAACTGCAACTCACAGTCAGGCTTGGATGTCGGAATTTAAAATCTTGGGGCATGCTATTCTTAAATTTTCAGCTCACTTCAAGTCACATTAAAATAATGGAATAAAAAAAAAAGGTCTAGTTTCAAAATATGTCTCAACCACATACTGTCTATGTGATCTTGGGTATATTAAACTCTTTAAGCCTGTTTCCACATTTGTAAAGTGGTGAAAATATCTATACTTCACAGAATTGTTGTATGAATTAAATGAAATAATGTATCATTTGGCACAGTGTCCAACAAATTTTAAGTGCATAATAAATTGTAGCCATTGTTATTACCATTGCCAGAAAACACATGTAGTACAGACAATACTTCTAATATGGAATGCATTTCTTTTTAACTTCCTACAACACAAAGACTTATTTCATAATTTTAAAATTGCAGCTTGTATTTTAACTGAAACTGTACTTCTCTCATTTTCTCCAGTACAAAAAATAAAGCAAAATACTGTGCAGACCCTTCCATTAAAATAACCTGTAGACCTTTAAGAGCAAATGAAGTTTAGTTTTATGTTTGTCAAGTTTCAAACTTAAGTAGAAACTACTCATGCAATCACTATCAACAATACCTCTACAATATATTGTACTATTCAATATTAAAAGTGATTTGTTTTAGAACTCTAACTTTCAAATATCCTATTTGAAAAGGCAATTCTGAAATATCTCAAACTGCTACATTTATTGCTCAAACAATAAAATTACTGAAAAGAACTACAGCTCTAAAAGCACTTTTAACTATATGATGATTAAGTTCTGGTCTTCAGGGTAAGTCAGTGTTCATTCTGAACTAAATACTACCAAAAATTATTATCTGATTAGAAAGATTTCTATATGAAATCATACTTGTTTGATAGCCAATAACTTCTTCTTTTTTTATAGTCTTTTTTGATTTAACAATATAGAAACAATGTAGACACAAAATAGAACAATATAGAAACAAATATAGAAACAATATAGAAACAAAATATACACAATATAAGTGTATTAATAGCATCGGGCTGATCTCAGTAGATGACAGAGAAACTTAAATTTCTAATTTTCAATGCATCACTCCTTTTAAAAAACGAGTTCAAAATCAAATTGGTCCTCCTAAAACCAAACTATGGGGACTGCTGACGACAAGCGATTAGCATTCCCTGCCAGTTTGAACATATGCCTGAAACCAGCTTACCACCACACAAACCGCTGTGGAATAGGGGCAGCTTTGTCAATAGTGACACCCAGGCCACGGAGAAAAGAGAAAACAGTCGACACTAGGCCCCACAAACCAGAAGCCAAGTGGGAAAAGCAGAAGGTGGAAAACGCAGTGAGTCACAGGTTTTACTTAGTACTGTAAGGGAACCATCAGCAAAATTGAGTTCACCAATCCCAATCTTCTTAGTCCGCATGCACAATATTAAATTAAAACGATTGATGTAGTTTAGATTTGCTCTTCTTCTGCCATGCTTATGACACCTAAGCAACCTCGCGCACCCCTTCACCCCTTACACCGCCCATCATCCCTCAGACAAGGACAATCGTAGGGGCTTCTCTAAGTAGCACATAATCCACGCCCACACGCCTGGGCCGAGCAGCATGACACTGACAGTTTTCGGTCCCTCCCGATCTTTCCAACCCGTGGTGCCTCCGCACAACTCAGAAAGAGAAGCTGGGTAGAGCCCTCAACGCGATACCTTAGCGTAGGACCTCATGGCCCTTCGCCTAGACAGAGGTGGTCCAAAGAGCTGATGCTCAGCTCAACTCTGTCAAACGCCCGGAATCGATGAGAACAGGGCGAAGGAACCACCTCCCCTTGGGGGGCCGAAAGGGGTCTCGAGCACTCCAGAGCCACCCCTGCCATTGTGTGGGGAAATCAAAGGGACCTGGCGAGCGGGTTTGACTCGCCGCCGCCGCCGCCGCCGAGCGCTTAGGCCACTCGGCGTGGGGCGGGGGCGCCGGGGAGAGGCAAGCGGGGGAACCGGGAGCGTGTTTCCAGGGAGAAGCTCAGCGCGCCTCCCCTCTGCCGAGCCCTCCGAACTGCCCTCAATTTGAGCACTCTACCTTCAAGAAGCGGGCAAAGCCCGGCGCTGGCTTCCACCTCTGCCAGCTTGGGCCGCCACCGCGCAGCCTACCTCCGGAGCAGGCAGCAGCCACCACTGACAGAGCCAGGGGCCCTGCCAATTCCTTCCCATCAAACCCCGCGCTCCCGCCGCCGGCCAATCCGGGCCGCGGTCGGCGCGCGCCGCTCCGGGTCACGTGACTGTGACCTGGGCGAGCAGTTAGGGAGAGTGGGGAGGGTGAGTCGGGCGTTTGGCCCGGGGACGCCTGTCGGTGCTCGTCGTCGCGTCTCAGAGGTGTAATGCCACTTATGACTCTCACCAATACACTTGCTTCTAACTCTCCCTTATCCTTTCTTTTAAAGCCCGTTCTGCCAAATCTCAATGGAGAAAGAAAACCCCGAAGCCCGTAGACCACCGAGAGGAGGTGGGTGCTTCTGGAAGGGAGTTCTCCCTGAAGAGTCCGCCGGTCAGCTGTCATCCAGCGGGCAGCGGAGCAAGTTAGTACTACACGTATTAGAAGACACCGGTTTCCAAAGAAGCCATTGGGGGGAAAAATCAGCCTAGACTTCAGGCTTTTATCACCAGAGGACGTCAAAAAGGGTCATTTGACGACTAGAGGCTTACCTCAGTGATGTGTGGTAAACTTAAAATGCCAAATGATGTTGATTTCAAACTGTGGATCACAGCATAAGCTGAGTTTTCTTAAAACGATCGCCTCAAGAACACTCCCTTCACGGGCCCACAAATAAACCACCCAGGTTTCATTTGCCTCAGATTTGAAACATTGGCTAAAGAGCATTAAATTTGCTAGTCAAATGGGAATGACAAGTCTAAATAACAAATGAACCACACAAGGCAAAGTGGAGAAGGGTAGAGAAACTTAAGCAAAACTTTTGTCGTGTTTTACCCCTATGTGCAAACATTTTTCGTGGGATTTTTCTGTTTTAGTTAGTTACATACACATTTTAAAATAATAAAATGTTTCCACGAATTTTAGAGTATAATCATTTTAATAATGCTGCTTAAACTTGGACCGCACAAACAGGTAAACTAAGAAAAGAAACAATGTAGTGTCTATATGGTAAGAATAATTTATCCTGGAAGCTACCAGATAATTCACTGTGGAGTTGCTTGTCCTGGCTGCTAAAATCTTTAGTTACAATTTTGTAAACTTCAAGGATGAAAGGAAAGGAACCAAAGTTTACTTCTTGTGTACTCTGGGTCAGGCACTTTACAAATCCAGACATTTTACAAAATAATATATATTTTACCTATTTTGATACGGAAATTTAACCATTTTGTTTTCCAACCTTTGCTATTTTAAACTATTTTTAAAAATGGCCTGTGCAGTTATGCAATTACTACATCTTATCTCAGGAAGATCTCTTTTCCCAAGAGAATAGGGAAGAAATGTTTTCCACTTGCTAAAGATTTGTTCTCTAGTTTTAATTGAGCCATCAAGGTCTATTGTAAAGGGGGGAAAACTGGAGGAGGGAGACAGAGAAGAACTAGGTGAGTGCAAGAGATCCCAAAAACCTAATCCTGTGACAAAATTCTCTAGGTTCTGTGTTGCCCCAAAAATAAGACCTAACCGGACAATCAGCTGTAATGTGTCTTTTGGAGCAAAAATTAATATAAACCCCAGTCTTGATACACATGATATAAGACCGGGGTTTATATTAATTTTTGCTCCAAAAGAGACATTACAGCTGATTGTCCGGCTAGGTCTTATTTTCAGGGAAACACGGTAAGTGCTACCAGAGCTTACAATAGGGTCATCCATTCATCTGGTCAGAAAGGTTAGGGAAGTCTTCCTTGAGGAAGTCACACTAGAATGGAGAGCTGAGGGATGAAAAACTGAAGAAAGGAGAAAAGGAAACATCTTATGTAAAGGCCTTTTGTCAAGAGGGAACATTACAAGCCTGAGAGACTGAAAGGAGGCCGTTGTAGCTAGGGCATAGATTTCAGAGAGAGAGTGCTACAGTATGAAGCTAAAGACCAGACTAAGCAGGACCTCACTGGCTGTACTGAGAATCTTTATTTTTTTTCTTGAGAGCTAAGTGGGGAGGGGATTTGACCTGATCAGATCTGTGTTTGAAAAGATCATTCCAACTGCCGCATGAGAATATGAACACAGCCAGCATTGTACCAATTAGGATTTATGGGTGGTACTTAGTATTGGTAGTAGTTCAAGTATATTTGGGTGGGAACAAGGAAATAGAAAGTGGGGAAAATGGAACAATTTAGAAAATACAATGGTAGACCTTGGTGATGGGTTTAGATTTCATGGGGCAGAATGGGGACTGACGAAGAGGGAGGAGTAAGAGATGACAGGATTTCTGTATGGCCCAGTGGATGGATAGTGATGCTATCACTAAGATGTGAGGAACACTGAAATAGAATCTGGTTTGGGGGAAGATGTTGATTTTAATTTCAACACGTTGAGTTTAAGATGTTTTGTGGGAGTGGCTGGTTAGCTCAGTTGTTTAGAGTATAGTGCTGACCCCCAACACCAAGGTTGGGGTCCCCATATGGTGTTTAATTCCCACATGGGCCACTGTGAGCTGCACCCTCCTTAAAAAAAGATGTTTTTGTGACTTCAAGGAGAGATGTCATGTAAACAGATCTATGGATCTGCAGCACTGAGAAGTCTGGGCTGAAGAAAAAAAATTGTACGGTTTGTAATCCATCCTTTTCCACAAGGTACTTATTTTTTCAAAATGCAAATATCTTTACTTATTTTAAACGTTTTGTTTTTAAATATATTGCAGAGAAAGCAGGAAATAAAAAGTTAAAGGCTCTAGAGCAGTTTCCCAGACTTCCTTGTGAGTCGCCTGGGACCTTTGTTAAAAAACAAATTCTTAGGCCTTCTCCAGAGATTCTGCTTCTTCTCCAGAGATTCTGATTCTACGTGTCTGGTATAGGGCCCAGAAATTGGGATTTTTAATAAGTGCAACTGGTGATTCTTTTTACCAGGCAGTTTCCCTGGGCAATGCTACTCCAGTACCAGAGGCTACCTACATGAGAATTACTCAAGGTCCTTTTTAAAATATAGATTCCTGGGTGCAGAATAAAACCTCTAGGAGTGTAAGGGATGGGAAGAATGGAGAGAGAAAGATGGCACAGCACCAGGTAGTCCAAGACTTCACCCTCCATCTTTGACACAGGTGTCCTAGGCTGGACACCTGGTGTCCTTTGCTGGATGATGCATAGCAGGCATAGCAGGCAGCCCTCATAGGCTGCTCTGATAACAGCTTTCCTGGCTTCTAGCACAGGCCTCATGCCCGGTCCACTGGAGTGGTGTTCAGCCCACTCTGATGCTCTTTTGCCACCACTCCCATAAAACTTCATCCTTCCCTCGCTGGTCCCCCAGTCTTCTTCAGTGTTATACTCCATAAACTCCTCCCAGTTCCCTGGTTTTTTAGCTAATCTGGCCACGGCTGGGAGAGAAATAGGGTCAAATGCTATGTTTTACTCTCAGCAAAGCTCTTTTTAGTCTTAAGACCCTACTATGGGAGTATTTTTGTTTTGAAAGACTGAATTGTTTGTTCAGTCTTTGTAGTCTTTCTATAACAACTCTTAAGTCTGTGAGGCACTGTAGATGCTACTAACTAGAGGAAGAATCAGGAAGAATGGGGGGGAAGAGAAGATTAAAATAAATTTTTTGTGATGGGAAATATAACAAATACACAGATAAGTTCATAAAACCGAAGTGTACTACTTAAAGACTATAACTCAAACTCTCGTGTAACTAACTCCACTGCATCAAAAAGTAGACCATTGCCAACACCCCAAAAGGCTCCAATGTGCCCCTTCCTTTATAACCCCCGAGTTCCTAGAGATAACCACTATCATGACTATCAACATTTCTTGCTTTTCTTTCTTGTTTTACTGCCTAAACAATATAACTTATGCCTAAACAATATAACTTATGTCAATTTTTGAACTCTATGTAAATGGAATCATACAGTAAGATTTTTTTACATCTTAAATTTTTTTGATCAATGCTATCTGTCTTTAAGATTCATCCACAAGTTGTGGCTGTAGTTTATTCATTTTCATTGCTTAGGTTACCATATTGCATGGCTATACTATAATTTATCTACTCTACTATTGATGGACATACGAGCTATTTCAAGTTTTGCGCTATTACAAGCAATGCTGTTCTGAAAGTGTGTTTGTGTGTGTGTGTGTGTGTGTGTGTGTGTGTGTGTCGTAGAGCACACAAATATAGATTTCTATGGAATCTTTACCTTGGAATGGAATTCCTGGTTCATAGGGCATGTTTATCTTCAGCTCCACAAGAACATGCCAAAATTTTTCAAAATGATTGTACCAATTTATATAACCAATAATAACATAGAAAAGTTCCTGTTGGGGCACATCGTCACCAACACTTGAATTGTCCGACATTTAAATTTTTGCCAACCTAATAGGTGTGTAATGCCAACTCACTGTGGCACTCCTTTGCATTTCTCTGATTATTAATCATTTTCATATGAGCATTGAGCATCATATGAGCATCAGGTATTTTCACATTGTTATATTAGGTTATTTGTCTTTTTCTTATCGATTTGTATTAATTGATCATATAATATGGAAATATGTATTTGGTCAACTGTAGGTACTACAGATATTTTTTTCCACTCTGTGGCTTGCCTTTTCACTCTCTTAGTAATGTCTTTTGATGAAAAGAAATTCTTAATATAGTTAAATGTATCAGTCTTTCCCTTTATGATCAGTGGAATCTGTATCCTGTTTAAGAGACTTTTCCTACCCTGAAGTCATTAAGGTAGTCTATTGTCTTCTAAAATTTTATTGTTTTGTTTTTCAAATTTAGTTCAAAACAGACCTTAAGTTAACTTTTCTATGTATGAAGAAAGTAAGGCATCTGTAGTCCTCACACCCTTTCCCTTCCTCCCAATGTGGACATTTAAACCATCACCATGTAGTGACAGATGGTCCTCTCCACCCTACCTGCAATGCTATCTTGGTCATAAACCAAGTAGTCACATATGTGTGGATTTGTTTCTGACCTTGATATTCTGTCCTATTGGTCTATTTTCTTTTTTATATTTTGCTAGATTCAATATGCTAATATTTAGTTTAAGATCTGGGAGGGCGTCTTTCATGAATGAGATTGACCTGTAATTTTTCTTTCTGGTAATGTCCTTCATTGGATTTGGCATCAAAGTTATACAGCTAGCCTCATGAAATGAATTGGGGAATATACCTTCTCTTTCCTACTTTAATGTCATTATTTTTACCCATTTTATTCTTCTTGTCTTTACAATAAAATTGTAAAGAACACCCCCGAAAAACCACTTAGATTTTTATTAACATTTCTTTAATTGTGTATATTAATTTCAGGGAGAATAATATTCTTCCATATGAGCCTTCCCTTTCTAGAATATGGTATGACTCTACATGTATTCAAGTGCCTTCATACATTCTCTGAAAAAATTTATCATTTTTATCATGCAGGTCTCAGACCTACCTTATAGTAGGCAGAATTCTAAAGATGTCCCTCTAAGATTCCCACCCCTTGGTTAGTCAGTAAAACACTAGTCTAGGTACTACTGTGAAGGACAGTTACAGATGTAATTAAAGTTATGGATTATCCTAAATTATATAGGTGGACCCAATCTAACCACTTGAGCCCTTCCAAAGAGGAATTTTTTCACTGGAGTGAGAAATATGTGGCAGAGACAGGAAGCTGAGGAGAGATGAAGCAGAAGAGGAGGTGAGAGAGATTCAAAGCATAAGAAGGACTCAAACCATTGTTGCTGACATTGAAAATGGAAGGAAAGGACCATAAGCCAAGGAATGCAGGCAAGCTCTAGAAACTGGGAACGCCTCCTGGTTGACAGCGAGCAAGCAAATGGAGAACTCAGTTCTGTAACTGCATGGAATTCAATTCTGTCAACAACCTGAATGAACCTAGAAACAGATTCTCCCTTGGAGTCTCCAGAAAGGTATACACCTTCTACTGCTTTGATTTCAGCCTTGTGAAACCCAGAGCAGAGAACCAGCCGAGCCACATTGTGCCTGGATTTCTGATCTACAGAACTATGAGATGAGTTGTTGTTTTAAGATGCTAAAGTTATGGTCATGTGTTATGGCAGGTAAAGAAAACTAATACATACACTACTTCCTTATTAAGCAAAAATATGTTTGGTGGCTCATCAAGTAAGCCTTTAATCTAAGTAGAACGATACCAGGAAGGTCACGCTACTCAAATCCTGTGGCTGAGATTTTTTCAGATTTTAGCAGCCAGACTAGAAATGCTCTTATGTCTAAGGGAGGTGGCACTTGAAGCTACTCTCAGCTACCTCCTGAAGGTGGGCTTGGTAGACAAGACAGATAATACTTGGGAGAAAAGGGACAAGTTGGGGAAAGGACAGTACCAAAGCCAAGAAGAGCTCAGAGTGCAGCACAATGAGCAGTACGCTTCCTCAACCTCAGTTTGCTCACTTCTGATGTAAACTCATCACCACACTGTCCTGAAACAAATGTGTGCTAAAAAAAAAGTAGGAAATAAAGTCTAGATTGCTGTGAAATAACTTTGAAAATATCAATGTATTTTGATATTGACATTCGTCAAATCTAACATTAAAGATTCCTGTTATCATAAATAATGCATAATTCCAGAGACAATTTGTGTCTGAAAGGCATGATTTAAACTAGAACACAAGGTATTCTGGCATGTAGACAATTCCATGTGAGCTCAATCTAGTTATTAAAAAAGAGGGGAACATTTTCTTCTTACAATGAAAAAACAAAACAAAACTTTGCTTGTCCTGGAAAATATATATAAATTAATCAGGTTAAAATAAATTATAGGGGCCGGCCCAGTGGCTCAGGCGGTTAGAGCTCCGTGCTCCTAACTCCGAAGGCTGCCGGTTCGATTCCCACATGGGCCAGTGGGCTCCCAACCACAAGGTTGCCGGTTCAACTCCTTGAGTCCTGCAAGGGATGGTGGGCAGCGCCCCCTGCAACTAAGATTGAACACAGCACCTTGAGCTGAGCTGCCTCCCGGATGGCTCAGTTGGTTGGAGCGCGTCCTCTCACCCACAAGGTTGCCGTTTCAACTCCTGCAAGGGATGGTGGGCTGCGCCCCCTGCAACTAGCAATGGCAACCGGACCTGGAGCTGAGCTGCGCCCTCCACAATTAAGACTGAAAAGATAACAACTTGAAGCTGACCGGCACCCACCACAACTAAGATTGAAAGGACAACAACTTGACTTGGAAAAAAGGCCTGGAAGTACACACTGTTCCCCAATAAAGTCCTGTTCCCCTTCCCCAAAAAAAAAAAAAAAAAAAAAAAAAAAAAAAAAAAAAAAAAAAAAAAAATAAATTATAGGCTTGGTGCCCAGTAATTTCAAAAGGTAGCATTCTAATGCTACCTTAAAAATAGTGATACATATGACAAATCAGGTAGCTGGTATAACTTGAATCTTTTCTTGTATGCATGTAAAGCTTGTACATAAAACAAGGAAGATGTAGTTTTAGCTAAGTCACACTGAGATTTAGTGTTACTAGAAGTCGTAAGAGTCCATGGCATTTTACAAAGCATAAAATACGGAAGACAAAATTTTCTGCCCTGAGGAGTTTAGTAAAACATGTGTAGACCATAACGAACAGGAAAAATATTAAGTCATGATGATTCACAAAGTGATCAGCAATGAAAGACTGAGTACTTAAAAAGATGTCCTATAAAAAGAGAGAATTGGAAAATGCCAAGGACTTGAAAAAAAGTGATTGTGAAAGCTTGGAGGAAGAATGAAAAAGAGATGAGAGAAATGAAAGTTCTAAGAAATGAAAGAAGAATATAAAATATAGAAAAAGACTTGGTGCTGTGACATACAAACCAATATATGAGAAAGAATGTAGGATTGATTTGCTTGACAAACCTCTGAAATTAGACAACTGGAAATCCTAACTATACAACTCATTTCTCGTAAAACTCAAGAGCTAGTTTTCCCAAACAGTCAACATTAAACCAGACCTCTTGTTCAAGCCATATTATTTCATCTATAACATATGTGTATATAAATAAAATTCCAAACAGATATATGCATAGCTGAATTGTAAACAATAAAAAATTTAAGGATATTTTTAAGCTGTGGTATAATAGGAACTTCACTTTAGAGGATATACTCAAAAGCACTAGTTTTCTTTGTATACAGAGGATGCCAAAAAAATATATACACATTTTAAGAAAGAAAAAAACTGTATTAAAATTACTCTGATGGTAACCTCGTTGAGCATCTCTTGTAATTGCAAAAGTCAAATGTGACTAGTATTCATCTTTTGTCATCGGTATATATTATTACAATTTTAATACAGTTTTTTCCTTTCTTAAAATGTGTATACAATTTTTTGGCATCTTCTGTATACATGTATTGTAGAAAAGTCCCAATGCTAAAGCAATACTGAAATTAGACCCAATATTTCCCTACAAGATAAGGACCAACTTTCTGTGCAATGTATGCAGAGCCCAGACCATCTCCTGGTGCTACCTCTGTGGACACAACAGCTATACAGACTTCTCTTTATTACTGTGGTATGTCATACTCAGGGAATTACCTGTTTAAAAAAAATTGTCAGATGCTTTTTTTCATCTATTGAGATGATCACATGGTTTTCCTTTTACTGAGTTGATACGATGAATGATACCGATTTTCAGATCTTGAAACCTGTAATAAACTGTAACCATGAGTGTAATGGCTCTCATTGAGTTTTGTGAGCATCCTTTCAGTGAATTATCAAACCTGCATGTGGTTTTGAAAACCCCTCGGAACTTGTAGTTGGTGTCAGAAGTCTTAGGTGGACATGGCAGTCTGGAGATCTATACCCTCTCACTGTAGGAAGTATGCAATCAATCTATTTAGGCTCAAAACACAAGTTTCATCTCTCCTTCTACAGGTGATGGTTCCAATGTTAGTTCAGGGGTTGTTTTGTTTTGTTTTGATTAGTTGATTGATTCTCTAGGCTGGTGGTATTTGTCTCAAGTTCCATGTAAAGGTTAGTCTGAGTTTTGAGATTTGTAATTTCATTCTCAAAGCCTGGGCTATGTATTATAACTTTGGGTCTCCGACTGTGGTAAAATAAAACATACATATTTGGTCTTTGTCCTCCAGTTCCTGGCACAGAACTCCTAAAACCCTTGGAAACTCCTATATAAGAGTGTTTTTGGCATGCTAATGAGATGACTCTTGCCTAAGGGGCTCCTAGATAGTTTCAGGATAGGAGTTAATCACTAGAAAGACCAAACCTTGATGAGAAGCTTACAACTTTGAACCCTATCCCCAACTTCCAGGGAGGTGACAAGGGCTGGTGATTAACAATGGCCAATGATTTAATCAAGCATGCCTACACAATGAAACTTCCATAAAAACCCCTAAACTACAGGGTTCAGGGAGCTTCAGGATTGGTGAACACATTGAGATGCTGGCAAGGTGGTGAGCTCTGTGCTACCTCCTTTCCCCCATACCTTGCCCTAAGCGTCTCTCCCTTTTGGCCTTTATAATACACTAGAAATAATAAGCAAACTGTTTTCCTTTGTTCTATGAGCTGTTTGCACAAATTATTGAACCTGAGGGAGGAGGATTGTGGAAACCTCTGATTTGTAACTAAGTCAGACAGAAGTGTGAGTAACCTAGGGACTCCATACTTATGACTGGCATCTGAAGTGACGGCAGTCTTGTGGTACTGAGCCCTCAGATCTGTGAAGTCTGATGCTAACTCCAGGTAGTTGGTGTCAGAATTGAATTGAATTGAATTGAATTGAATTGAAAGATACCCAGTGACGTGCAGAGTTTAGAAAATTGGTTGGTATGAGGGAAAACCCACACATTTGGTGTCAGAGGTGTTGTGTGTAAAAGCAGCTCAACCATACTTATGCAACTCAATTGTAAACCTGACAGTATGCTGTGTTATCACAGAATTTGAGGATCATCTTCTCCAAGTCTCTCCCTTCCAGGATTTCTCCCACACCCACCAGCCCACCAGGGTCCTTTCTTCTGACCATTTTGGCCAGAAAGATGAGATTCCTCTGAATTCCTAGATGCCCGTGCCGCTGCACAGTTCTCACAATTGGGACCACCTCATGGGGTAAGGCAGAGAGGAAGAAAAGCAAAATTTAAAAAAAAAAAACAAAAAACAGGAATTCTCCTTACCTTCTCTAGCCCTCGGGTCCCTTTTCTTGACTCCTCTGCACAGACAAGAAACCCACGGCTTCAGCTTTACCATAAGCCAGCCCTCTGTAAGCCATAAACAAGGGAAAAGGTGTATAAAAAAGGTATTATTCCCACACTCTGGCCCACAGCATCCCCCTCCCTGGTCTTGTGGACAGAAAGATGTAGGATTTCTCTGAGCTTTAGCTATCGGCAGTATGGATGCCCCAGCTCTGCCCAGGGGCCCACTCTTGGCTTAAGACCATAAGCAAATAGAAGAAACTCACCTCTCCAGGTTTTAACTCCTTTCTCCAATCTGCTTGCTTTTCTTTACTTTTCAAAGTCCTCATGTAGTTGCTTTTTGTATTTTGTCTAGTTTTCAGTTGTAATCAGCAGAGAAATAGGCTTTCGTGGGCTTATTCTATCTTGGCCACATCAGAAGTTCAATCTGCATGCTTTTTGATTGCCTCTCCTTGTGACAATGATTTTGTAATATTTTCTGTAAAGAGGAGAAAGATAATTCAGTCTTTTGGTTGATTAATTTTTTTTTTACATTATTGACAGTTTAGGGGAATATTTCAGTTTGTGTTAATATGCATATTTTTAGAATGGTTGTCAAATGTGGGAAAAGTACTACCAGGTTGTTAGTATTTTTCAAATATATGTACTGTAAGATGTCAGGGCTATTCAAGTTTACTTGTGCAATAATTAATTTGAAATATTCTTTGAATCAATGACAATTATAACCCATCTGTGATATCTTTGTTATAATGGCATATTATGAGTTTTATATTACTTTTTTCAAAATAATCATTTTATGTCAAATCAACAAGTACTTTGTGTCTTTTTCCAATGTGTTTATATGATTCCCTCCTCTCATTAACTGGATTAGCAAACAATCCAAGAGCCTGTTTATTACTTCTATTTGAAAATGTATCTCTTCCTTCTAGTGACTTCCTGATTTTGGTGATGATTTTAAATCTTTTTGTTACAAATACTTCTTGATGTCAGAATAATTTCTATCAATTCAATTGCTTACCTTTTCCACTCATTTAATATTCCATTAATTTTTATCTGAATTTTTTCTCAGTTCTTTACAAATAGATTTGAAGATGACAAAAGATGATCCCTTTCATATAATTCAAATAAGGTGACTGCAATTTCTTAAATGTCTTATAGAAACATTTCAATGTATCTTTCTGAATTGTAGTGAAAATATTGTATTTGACTTTTATTATCTTTTTGAATGAGCTTTTTGCTTTTTTTGTGTTGGGGCTTTTCTTCCAAATCTTTGAAAAATATATTTTAGAGCCCATAAAATGTCCTTGCCTCATATTGTAAGACTTGAGTAGCTTAAAGTGGACAACGCATTATATTACACTTAGACTTTTTTTTTAATCCAAGTTAATATGTGTATGTAAAATACTCCATTTATGAGAGGAACCTGAAAGGAAAATAACTGTCATAAAATGCCAACATGGTTAACAACAGTGGAGGCAGCTTTTTCTCTTACCAGATTAAAGAAATGAGCTGCACATGGTGTACATCCTGCACACTTATTAATATCTTTAAAGAGTGCTAGGAGCCCTTTTCCTCACCTTTCATAGCAGCCATGTTGTTGGACAACACTCCATGAATGTTTTCAACCACAAGTTACTATTGTCCAAAAGTTATTTCACGTTGTTGAATAAACCCACAGGCTGGTTTTCAGTCAGTGAAAATGTTTAAAACTATACATAGAGTTTTCAGTCACAGCAGTAGAGCACAATAATGGCCATCTAATCAGGGTCGGACACATCCGGCATAGAATCTACAATAATGGAGCAGTATTTGCTGTCTGGTTTATTTATTTGTTAACCCTTTCATTATGTATGTATTTTCCCCTTATTTCTATTCATTCTTTATAAACTGTTACTTTTTTTCATTTTGAGTATTTTCCAAAATTCTTATGTAAAAAATGAGTTAAACTTAATAATTATTTATAGGATTCCAATTAAATTTGTTTTTTGAATCATGATTATTATTCTTATCATGATCTCTGAAGGTTAAAATGCAATAACCTCAATTACTCTTTTTTTCAGCACTTCAAAATACTATGAACAGTTCTTTCTTAGCTGTTTTTGACTTACCTGTAATCTAAGATAAGCAAGTTGTCTTGTGCTCCATAAAATAGTCACAGCTTTCTCAATATATTCATTAAGTCTGAAAATGCATCCAGTGTAAGTAATGTCTGTCTTATTGAAAATAATTTACAAACCAAACAATATTAATGACCTTTTTTTTTTCCTTGGAATAAGCTAGCTAGAATCTAAGCGTATAACTAAAATATTTTTTTCAAAATATCTTTTTGAGAAACATCTCTTTTGCCCACTTTATATTCTGTTGTGTTTGGTTATATATAAATATTATTGAAATCATTGTTTGAAGAAAAAATTGGTTTAATTAGAGTATTGGATGACATTATTACTTTTTGTAACAGGCCATAATGAAAGACCACAGTCCTTATTAAAGTCAATGAAATCATCAACACAAAGCTGCTGCCAACCCCTGTTGACTATACAAATTGTATTTTGCTTTATTATTTTCCATTTCTTTTGCTTTTTCATTTCCTCTTTGGGAGTGTCCTGATTCTTATAACCTTAAACTTTTCTGTTACTTTAATCGTCTGTCTTTTCTTGGCTCTCATGAATGCTTTCTTCAGGATTTTAACATTTTCAGTGTACATTTCAATATAATGAAATAGTTTTCGATGTTTTGAAGCTTTTGTGAATCTTCAGTTCAAATTTTTGGCTTCCAAAAGGATTCCAATATTTGAATGTTAGAATGATCAATAATCCTGAAAAGTTTTTAAACCTGAATATAAAACATGCAAAGAAACAATTCAAATGCATTTTTTAATTTGGTGCTATATTGTGATGAGCTGGAAAATTGTGTAACCAAATTACTCATATTACCTACATTGGTTCATTGATGAATACATGCAGGAGTTTTGTCACTGGAAATACTTGTCTGCACTGTGTTAGTGGTAACTTTGCATGCCTAGTCCCCTAACCCACCAGACTTTGTCAGGATGAGATAAATCAGTTAGGCTAAGATAACTTATAATACATTAGGATGCAGAAAAAGGCACAGAATACTCATTTCACTGTTGCTACAAGTGTGTACCCTACAAACACAGGAATTCTGATAAACTCTATTTTGCACAATTCCCATCAAAAAAGAAAAAACATGTCAGTCTTATATAATTACATATGCAGCATTAGCAAGTATATTCCTGATAGGAAAGAACTTTTAATTTCACTAGATTTTAATGAGAACTCAATCCTCCACTTAAATTTTACTCATCTGGTGATAGAATTTTCCACAGACTAGCTTCCAGCTCCATACGTTGCAAACCTCATGTCTGCTCCACTAATAACCGATTCCCACTACCCAGATACCACTCATTTTGTGATAGCCTCTGGCCTTGCACCTTCATACTACCACGCCAAGTGAGTTGGCACAACAGGCAATTGGAATATGCCTAGAAGTTATTCTTACCCTGAGAGGCTGGCAATAACCACAGGAGTGAGTGGCTGTAAACCATGTAAATATATCCCACTAAATCCAAAATAACCTATTTCCAACTCAAGTACCCCTAAGGTGGATCCCAAAAATGCCTGAGCAATTGCAAAGCAACCTAACACAAGGGAAAGTGTGATGGAGGGAAAGCCAAAAGGGAAAGACACAGCAATCTGCACTGATTGGAGTTAAAATATCTTACTTGGGCAAATTTTGCAAAAATATATTTTCCTATGAATAAATTATTAGAGATCCCATCAAGTAGCTTTGTAACAATTTCTTCCAAGGAGCCATGACACATCAACCTCCTTAGCTGCATGGTAAATCTGTCTCTGGACATTACTTCCAGGCTTTGTCCACGATTCTCCCCACTGCCCAGAATGTCATCCCTTCTTCTGCTCCTGGCATATCCCTACTCTTCTTTCAGGGCTTGATTGAAATGTCAATAATTCCCTGAGAAAGAACCTAGTGCATTGGGAAGAATTTGGGCAAAAGACAGATATAGGTTTCAATCTTATTTGGGTCAAATGCCATTTGTGTGTCACAAGCAAATTACTAACTTCTTTGAGTCTCAAGTTCTTCATCATAAAATATGGATAAGACTATATACCTTGCTGAGTTATAAGAATTTTTTTTAATTTAGTATTTCACCAATTCTGTTTTTCCTTATTTAATATCTCTCCATACAATATTGAGAACATTGAGAAAATGGTGCTTAAGAGAGGCTTTATTTATTTCTCTTCTTCTAACATAATTTTACTGTTTGGGTGACAAACAGAACTGGAACTAGGAGGAAGTGAGGAAGGCATTTGCCTCAAGTCCAAAATATAAAGGGCTATCAAAAAATTCAGTAACCAATAAAAATAGCATTTTAATTCAACATTGTTAAAAATCTATGATGAACGAAATACCAAAATTTTAAATAAAGACAGGATCAGTATTACTGATATTTATTTTGCCTTTGGCTCTAATATGGCTTACATTAATACTGGTGATGAAAACTTGATGAAAGAATTTGGAATATTATTTCTCTTTATAATCATTCGTAGCAAATTTGAATTATTCTCTTCATATTCAGTTATTTTTACAGATGCCATCTTTCAATACCTGCAATAGTAATATTTCCCATTATTTCTTGGGGTCTAACATTAAAGCTTGAGCCTTCACAACAGACAACTATGAGGAAATTATTTTTCTTTTATCTTAGAAATATTGTTTGTGCTATTGAAAAGTGCTCACTGGTTTGGAAATCTTTTAATAATTTCTATTAGAGATGACTTCACTCTAGAATGATCTACTCCATTTTTTTAATACGCTGAAGCTATTTAAATCTTACTCTCAACCTTTTGTAAAATGGCTCACTTCAGAGTATTTCAGAGACCTTATGCTTTCTATAGGAACTCTACTTATATATCAGTAAGTTGTTTTTCTTTTCCATCTCAATTATCTAGCCAAATTTATTTATGACTATTTCTCTGAGACAGAGTAAAACACTTCAGATATTCTACCTGAGATGTGCTCTGTAAAGTGTACTCTCATATACTATTGGTGGAGGTATAAATTGGTATTTGCTTAAGGTCAATTTGAAAAAAATCTACTAAATTTGAAATATGCATCACACATACTAGTTTTATAATTAAAATAATAGTTTTTTAAGGAAGTCGTTTTTGACAGTGGCTCTTCTCCCCGCCTGCCCACTCCCACCACTCTGGGAAGTGCACTGTCCTATCGTCTCTCTTTCAAGAAATTCACCATTTTCTCAGCTTATTCAGTGCACCTTTGAATTCTTTCCTGTGGTGTAACCAAGTTCCGCTCTTCGACCACAAAAATCTCTGAAAGAAAAATATCCCAGGATGACACTGAAAAATATGGTATCTGATCACCTTGGGCAATGAGGGGCTCACAACATGTGAGCAGTTTTAAAAAGAAATAAAACTAAAAATAGAAATTTTTTAAAAAGTAGCTTTTTCTCATTTTATCCTTCTAGGTGAAAGAGTACAGGGTCCTTGGCTTCAAGAACCTCATACTTTAAGGATGAAGGAGAAAAAGAATGATACTCTGTGGTCTTTAAATGGGGAGATATTTTTAAATTGCTTTGAGGTGTGCTGTTATATTTTAAATATTAATTATAACCCACAAAGAAAGTGTGACGGAGTCTAAAAAATTTTGGAGTTGCCTTAATTCTACACTTTGAAATTGAATATAATTTTATATTAAATGTAAATAATATAATAATCCTCAAACTAAGAATAAATGAGTTGTTATACTATTCATAATAATTCTCTTTTGGGGTTACTTTGTGAATTTTTTGAATGGGTAATACATAAATATGATACAAAATTGAAAAACTGCAAAAGGGTATACAGTAAAAATGAAGTCTCTCTCCCACCCTGTCTTCAACAGTCGTAGTTCTCCTCCCTGGAGGCAACCACTGCTGCCAGTCCTTGAGTACCTTTTCAGATATATTTTGTGAATATACAGATCATTCTCTCCCTCCCTTTAAATTATTTTTTAATTTTTATATTTTTGCACAAAGAGTAGTTATTCTAGACACTGTCCTGTATATATCTTAAGAATTAGTTCTCAGTTTTTTTAGTGGCTGCATTACATTCAATTGAAAGGATGTAGCATTCTTCATCTAGTCTTCTAGCGATGGACATTCAGGTTGTTTCTGATCTTGTACAATTACAAACAACACAGCAATGTGTACACTTGTGCATGTGCCAGTTCTTTGTGTGTCAATATACATCTGTAAGAAAGAATTTCTGGAAGTGGAATTGCTGTGTTAAAGGACACGTGCAACTGTAATTTTGATAGATATTGCCAAACTACCCTCCATAGAGGTTGTACTAAATTACAGTTCCACCAAGAATGTGCCTTTTTCCTCATCCTGGACAACAGTGTATGATCACTTTTTTTATTTTTTTTTTGACAATATAATAGGTTTTAAAAAATAGTATCTCATTGTAGTTTTGTATTTTTCTAATTATGAGAGAGGTTAAACATCTTTTACTTTCAAGATTCATTACATAAAGAATGGTCAATATTTTCCTTCTAATTTGACTAGATTTTTTCCCAATGAAAGAAAAACCTCCTACTGAGTTGTAACTTTATGCATCTGCCATTAAGACAGATAGATAGATAAAGATAGATTGATTAATAGATAAAACACTACAATACCTTAGGATACAATAGCAGGGTTTTTCCACCTTTTCTGGAAGAATTCAAAAGTTCATCTTTAGATTTATAACACATATGTAAAGTTTCACTAAAATTATCTATTAGTAAAATTTAAAATCCCCACAATATATAAATCCTCAATTTTAATTGTTTGTTACAATTCCATACCAAAATGCAAAATACATACATATGTATATACTGTGTTTCCCCAAAAGTCAGACCGGGTGTTATATTAATTTTTGCTCCAAAAGACACATTAGCACTTATATTCAGGGGATGTCATCCTGAAATATCATGCTAGAGCTTATTTTCCGGTTAGGTCTTATTTTGGGGAAAATAAGGTGTATATATACCAATAAAAAAAAGTTTTCCTCAAAACTATAGCTGTGATATTATTCAGTAATGAAAAAGCAAATTTTTAAGACATAGAAAACCTTTCTTCTAAATTTCACTTTTATAAAGGGAAAGCTTGTCTTTAGGGACTTCTAACATGATTATTGATAAATAATATAAATATAGTATAAATTTTAATGCAGTATCCATAAATACTATTTTTACATTGTTGCTAGAGTTGCAACACCAATGTAAATAAATATTATAAATAAATATCAATGGTAATGTTTCTCTCTGTATCATTTCACTGTTGACATTAAATCATTATAATTTCATTCCAAACTTAATCTTACTAAATAAAAACTTACACTTGATATGTAATCAAAAATCTCAGTACTTTTCCAGTTAGTTTGTATTGATAACATGGAAATTATTTAGTATATTAGAGTTCTAGGTACAAAGTATACTTTTTAATATCATTAATCTAGGAAATTAGTCTTTCTATCCCAACTTCCCACCCTACCCCATCAGCCTCACCCAGAGAAATAACTCTCTCTTACAGATAAGAGATGCCAATTAATCAGTCCGGCTGGTCACTGGAGTGAAAGATGTCGCCGTCAGGTTCCCTGTTACCCTGCAGAGTGGCACAGACTCCTGGAATTGAAAGGGAGGCAGCTCAAGGAGTCATTTAATCCAGACCTCTCTCTTCCTGCAAGGCTCTGCCTGAAATGTCTAAGACAGATGGTTTGTCCTTAAAATTCACTAGGGACAGAGATTCTACAATATTACTCTGGAGCCTTTTCTAATGTTTAATCACTATTACTGTCAGGTCAGTTTAAGCTCTTTCCTGCTAGTTTTTCTTCTGCAGACATGGAAAACAGTTGGTCAGCAACTACTTTATAATCACCTTTCCAAGACGCAAAAACCAAGGTGTCCTTCAACTTTGTTTTTTCAAGATTATATCATTTATCCTCTATCTACTCTTAATATATCAATATTTTATCTCATTAATCATTTGGATTACTTTTCATTAAACTCTTTCCATTTGTTCTATATCACTCCTAACTTAGTATAATAAGTTCTTTCATTGTAATGTGTGTTTTTTTTTGAATTTTTAGTTATTGTAGGACAAGATAGATACACTTTCATTTATTCACTAAATAAATACTCATTGGGTATTCTGTGCCAGCAAGAAAGATAGGCAAATCTCCTGCTCTCATATAATATACATTCTCATAGAAGAAATCAAGAATAAACAATTAAAAGTGGATCTATAACATAAGGATGTGATGATAAAAAGAACGCATCTTGAATTAATTAGAAAAAGCCTAGGCTGTTGTGATAGAGACTCAACAATAATGCAGTGGTTTGAAGACGAGCTTTGTTTTTACCCTGGCACTCCAATGTGACTGCTCTGGATCATCAAGAAGTTCTCCTTGAATTCATTCCCAGTCCTTCTATCATGTTGTATCATTATATCTTTTATTATTGTCATTATCCTTCTAGAACTTGGGGTGGAACTGGGTCACCCCAAGTTCCAGCCAGCAAGGAGAAAAAAGACAACATAGATGAAGCTATCGTAGGCCCAGAAGTGGCACACACCACATACACTCCACTTCTTTGAAGAGAACACACTCACACATGGCAAGGAGGATGCTGTCATAGTCTGTCCATGTGCCTGGGAAGAAGAGGAGAATGGATTTGGGGGGACCAAACAGTATGTTGCAAACACTGCTATCAATATTTCTACCGAATATGCTCAAATCCCTTTTTACCTCTTTGTATGTTTCTGCTTCCAACAGCAAACACAGGCTGTTTTTCAGAGGATGCTCTGGGAACACTGGATCTCACTTGGCAGATACTGGAAAGTGCAAGCCAGCTCCCCTACTCTCCGGTCAGGACAATTCTGAGACATAACTTACGTTCCAGGGTTCCCACGCAGACCAAGGATGAAGCTACCCTCTGTGGGAGCTGGCCTGAGATTCATCCTTGCTTGTCTGTATTCTGTCCTGCCCTGCTTTCCACACCCCTTACTGGTTTCCCCCAGGAGTACTTTCTTAATAAAACACTTGCACGTGAATTCTCATCTGATGATCTGCCTCTAGGAAATCTAATCTAAGACACAGGGAAAGGGTTAAAGATGCTGGATCACTTTTAGTGGCTTCACACACGATCATACCTGTCCATACATTTGGACAACTGTGAATGAGTTAGCTTGCAACTATCAGCACTATTATGAAAAAAAAAAAAAACTAAACTGTATACTTTTATTATTTTGCAAGGGTTACATTCATATATATAAATTTAGCTTTTTTAATGTGGATATCCACAACCTGTTCAAAAAGCGAATGCATCTGTATCTTATTCTATATTATCAAATTAAATTTCATAAAAATAATCTAATTGGATCTTTGAAGATAAAAGGAATACAGTTAAGTGAATGGAATGAATAGGCAACAAAGGTGCTCGGCGGTACTGAGACTGGGTAACCCAATGGGGACTGAGAGCATTTCAGAATGCAGGATGTCATGGACTCCAAAGTAACTAAAACACTGAAGAGTGACATCTTTCTGTGGGCCAAATATATCGCTTGTAATTGTTTTGAACAAGGGCACTGGCTGCTGAACTATAAAGAAAAACAATGTGGGATTGAGGGTGGGAGAGAGGATTCCAGGAGGAGCATTTGGCAAAATATTAGCTTAGCTGATTGAAATTTGACTTTACTAGTTGTAAACATCTATAATTCTCTTCTGTGATCCCAATTAATAAATTAACACAGGAGTTTATGTTATGCAGTATTATTTCACAATAATACTGAAGTATGTAAATATTAAGACTTTTTTGTGTGCTGCAGAACTACTAGGTTTTGGAAGAGTAATTGACTCAATAAGATAGAATTTTTTAAAAATAGCTTTCCAATTTAAAGTATCACCTTTAATAAATACAAAAATCTACACATAGCGATGCTACTTAAATAAAATTAACTTATGTTGAGATTACCGTTCTACACATTTTACCCTCTCAGAGACCTGCAGACTTCTATCAGAGACCCTTGTAGCTCTGATCATGGTTCCAATTGTCCATTTATTTTTTGTGTGCTTATTTGATTAATGTCTGTCTCTCAGAGTAAACTATAGATCTATGAGGGCTATTTTTGATTATCATTTTATCCATCGCCAGCATCAATACAGTACCTGACGCATGATAGGTATTCTGAAAAATTAATGAATTTACAAGTACAGAATAGTTTATATTACATTTAAAATAACAGAATCTTTACCATCTAAAGTACATGGTGCAAATATTATTACTTACCACTCTGTAAAATTATAGAATATGGATAATACAAATGGTTCTGTTTCATAGAAATGCAAATAAATTATATCCAGTAGAATGCAGTTGATTATTGCTCAGTGCATAGGTCAGTTTTGCATCTATCTGTAAAGGTATTTTAGCTTTCCATAGTGCCCACATGTATGTGGGTCTTTGGGTACTCCTTTGATTTGCTTATAACATTCAACTGGTTCCCTCCTCTTTAATTAATGCATTAAATAAAGTATTTGGTATGTGTTCATTTTATATTCATCTGAGTCATGATTTTACCTTCTTCTAGAAAATATCCTTTAACCTTAATAATACATTAAAAACATCTAAATGATGTTAACAGTTTATCTTTGTACACAAACATATATTGAGAATGAAATACATGAAGATCATGGTGCTTTACCTGAGATAATAAACAAGCACAGGAACTGAATATCTTCATATCTTCATAACACTTCTTTAAAGAATTTTACTAGTCAAGCTGTGCAGAGATTAGTAAAAGAATTATTCATACATATCTTGCTTTTTTTCATTATTATTAACTCCTATAAGTACTAGCACTGTATCTTCAGAATCCTACTCCAGTTTCCTGGGATTTGCACACTAGGGAAATATTTTTACACGACCATCCATGTGAATATTCAAAATGTTTCGGTTTGCAGTTAAATTCATTCTTTCCTTTTCTGTTTTCTTTGGTTATTGTTATTTCATTCCATTTTATGTACTTTATACTCAAAATTGGGAAAAAGAGATAGCTCAAGTATTGGAATTTCAACTCCATACATGTTTCAAAGAGTGCAAAAGGTTGTATTTCAGGGGGGTACTAAAATTACATATGATTTTTTTCAAACAAATGCCAAAAACTGTATCTGCTAATAAGTTTTGCCCAGCTTGGAAACAAAACTCAGCCACGTAGTATGAGAATGCCAGATATACGACAATAAATATTTTTGGCATAGTTTCAAAGCTACATAATGCCAGACATAGACATGTAAAAGTAATGGCAAGAACTACAAAGATTATAAAAGAAATAAAGTCACAGTTCGTAATTCATATGATTATGTTCAATAGCAGGCTTAGACAGCTTTTCACATAATAAGATCCACATGTAAAAGCATCAGCTTATTTTACTCAGAAAAAAAGATAACAAATATTAAAACAGCTTTTAAAAGTAAAATTTTGTTGAGAGCTTGTAAATGTATTTTTGCAAGCTGTAGGAAAGTAACTTAAATTGTTTTTTTGTTTCTATTTAGATACCCAACTTTTGCTTACTTTTTTGTCATGCAGAAAAATTTTTAAAAGAAAATGAAATCTCAAAGACTGGACCATCTTTTTAAATATTGTCCTATAATCTGTATATTAAAACTCGAGTTTAGGAAAACACCAATCCCCTAAAGTTAAATAAACAGTGCATTGCATTTAGAGAAAAGATGAAGCGAATGCAATTGTCAGATGACTACTGGGTACAGATGACAAGGCTCAAAGCCAAAGTGAATACAATAGTCCACAACAATTCCACTGCATCCTCCCTTGAAAGATGAGTATATCTAAGGCTGGTTTTTAGGCACAGGTATTCTAGCAATATTTTGTCCTACTTAGAATATTTTATTTTAGACCCAGAGAAATCACACTAAACTGAGTTTGTGATGGGTTTGATTTCCAGAGATAAAAGAAGCACACTTTTGTGTTTTCCTTCTGTTTAATTTATGGATTAGAAGCGGTCAGCCATCAGGGTGGGCTAATGAAAAGCAAGACTAAGGGGAAATGCTAGTGAAAGAAGGATGGAAGAAACTGTAGAATCTGAGATAAACTGTCAGTCCCTTAGGCAAGATAAGCCAGAACACCACAGTGCCAAGAACAACTAGCTCGGGTTTCAGTTCTCAGTCACAAGCAATACTGTGAATTGACATTCATTTGTTAAAAAGGAATTTTGCCAGGATAGAAAATAATAATTTAGTAGGTGAACTGCACATAGTCACATTTTAAGATTTTATATTAAATGCAATAAAATATGTTTGTTAGTGCTATAGGTCTATATTGTGTTTATTTCATTGTATAAAATATAAAAATGCTTTTGTTTCTTTTCAACCCAGTGAAATTTATAATGTAGGATGAATTACATGGCATCTCTTATCTATCAACTATTATAAAAGAAAAATATAATGTTTTGCAAACACTTATTTTCCTTAGTTCCAAGTTTGCCTGAAATTTTCAAATACCCCTCTAGCAATGCACTGTTTGTGTTGAATCCATGTGTAATGCATTGGAGATGATATACACTTTTACTTAGAGTGGGTGAAAACGTTTGTTACAAAAAGACACTTTCAGATTGAGTTCTATGCCCATTTACACATGGATCCCTTTAATGGATGCTGAGAGTCTTGATTTAGAACTTTAACAGGCTCGTTTACATTTTGCAAATCTCTACCTTTGAAATAAAAATGCAGTGATCCACCCATCTGCAGACAATTAAGACCAGCAGCCAAGTATAAAAGGGTGGAGAACTTTTAATGGGTGTTTATAGATTGGAAGCACCGACCCCCTTTTAAATGAAAGAGGCCTAAGAAGAAATAGTAAGTGTTAAGGATAACCATGAAATTCATTTAACCCCCCAAGCAGAAGATCTGTTATCAAAGAATTGGCAGGACTCTATTCCTTCCAACTTAAGGTTCTTAGCTTAAGTACTTAGCAAAAGTACTTAGAAAAGAAATATCTTATTTAGAAGTGTTTTGATTATAATTTTGTAGCTGCTTTAAGGTCAAACACAAGCCCACAGGAAGACCAACAGTAAGGTATGTGATATAAAAACAAATATTTCCATAAAATCTTTGCCCTAGCAAAAGAGAAATTCTTAGTAGCTTTAAGGTGGGAATTTAGGGAATAGTATTTTTTTTACAGGAAATACTGGTTAGGCGTTTTATATAGGGGGTTCTGCATTTGTGAAGGGATAATTTGCTCTAAAATATGTGGGCAACCAGCCTAAATTCTCTAATTGAGTAGTTTGCTCATAACCCCAGGCCATTAGGTGAATGTAAACTGTTACAGGCTTAGTAAGAAAATAGTCCCATTAGGATTTTTGTATTTGTATGTGGTTGTGGGTTAGAGTAACTGTTTCCAAAATCATGGATTAATGAAAAGCTCTTTTTTCTGAGTTTGCAAATACCAGCTTTGAAATGCTCAGTCAAATTAAGCCAAGGATTCTTTTTTTCGTTGTTGTTTTTTCTTTTTTTTACAGTTAAAAAAAATCTTTACAAGATCAAGTCTCAACTATAAGTTCCATTGTAAGTTATTGAAGGAAAATTAGAGCTATTTAATTGACTGATTGTTAATAATAAAGGAAAATAGCCATATTTTCTTTGATATGCCATTCAGATCTTTTGCTCATGTCCTAAAATTCCCCATTGGCAATTGCCAAGGAACTTGACGCACAGAAAATGGGTATGACTTTTAGAAAATAAAGAGATATACAGAAATTCAAGAAATGCCATGCACACGTATTTCATTTGGTACACATGCTGCGTATAAGCTCACATTTCTGTTAAGAAGAAAACAATTTATCCAGTCTTGGGCTCCTCTCTCATTATGGAGCTCTTCACTTAAACAGTCTATTTCCTTTTCTGTTCCCTGGTTCCTGTTAAGTCATCACATTGTGTTTCTTACAGAGCATAGTATACTTGTACATCCCGGAGCAGGGCAAGGAAGAAACCTGAAATAATAGTCTGCATAATATTCCTTCAGATCAATTAACTGTAAGTACAGAAGAAGTTCAGTCAAAAGATGAACATATCTGACCAAACATATCAGATAAATTTAATAGACATTCAAAATTGAGGTAATTCATGTGTCCTTTTCATGTTTCCATTTCCTCTTTGAAGTTGGCTCTAGTACTAATAAGGTCATGGCTATTATTATCAAATCTTCTTTTAAAAATTGAATTACACAAGAACTTTTCTTAGCAATTAAATATATACCGTGTTTCCCCGAAATAAGACTGGGTCTTATATTAATTTTTGCTCCAAAAGACGTATTAGGGCTTATATTCAGGAGATGTCATCCTGAAAACTCATGCAAGGACTTACTTTCCAGTTAGGTCTTATTTTCAGGGAAACACGGTAAGAAACGAAATCACAGTTAAAGCCCAACACCAATCTTTTACTCCACCTGGGGCAGTGCTAGGTGTTTTCATAGGCTGTTTAACTCTTTACTCTGTCAGGATTTCTATTTTCCATTTTTAAATTTCTTATTCAAAACATAAGAGTAAAATAATACCATAAATATATATTTGCCTAAACAATTTAGTTGAATAAATCAGAATAATGTGATACAGGAGAAAATCACTTTTTAAAGTAAAATTTTAAAAGCACATACTAAAGCAAAATTGTTCTGAAATGATTTCTAAAAAGTGGAGAATTAAAGTCATGCACACAGGAGTATGTGAAGAAAGAAGGGATTTTAAGAGGGCCTTGCTATACTATGAGGATATATCTAAACTCTAAACCTTGAAAGAATGTACTAAAGATTTCCAAAGAAGTTCCAGAATCATTTTGAATAGCTTCTGAAAAATCTTTCTAAAAGATATAACAAACAGAGAGAATGTATTTATTGTTTTTCTTTGGGTTGAGATTGAAGCTGGAATACTTGAATAATAAGTTTTGGACAAGTTGAGAGGTGAGATTTGCTAAAAGGACTAATGACAAAGGAAATACAAATTGACTCTGGTAATAACCAAATGGAGAAAAATAATTTATCTTGAAAATTCTTCCTTTAATTTCTCATTTTCAAAAATAATAAAATAATACTGTAGAGAGAAAAGGCAGTGATCATCAGATTCTTTTACACACCAGTTTACCAATATTTTTAACACCAGCCTAATTGAATTGTTTTAAGAACAAAATGAAATGGATATTTTCATGGAGAACAAGCCCACTCAGAGACCAAAAGACACAGGAAAATGTTAATGATAGCTGAGACATAACAGAGAAAAAGAAAAATCCATAAAAATAAGCATAAAATTAGGAACTATGTGCATGTAAAGATGCTTCAAGATGATCCTAGATGGCCTGTCAGAAAAGATATAGGTAGCATTTTAAAACAATAAATATCCCAGCCCTCTTAGTTCCATCTTACACATATAATACCCTTAATATTTTTTAGATAAATGGGAAAGAAAAGAGAAAAGCAAGCCAATTATAACCCAATATCTATTTTATGAGAAAGAAAAGAATATAAGGCTAAGTATTTGCTCTTTCAAATTTACATAATATGGTTTAAAATAGGTTCCCGATAGATAACTGTGGCCGTCAGGGGAGGGGATTTCATTATAGCATTCTCTTTTTCGTATATGTGTTTGAAATTTTCCATAATGAACATTTTAAAAAAGAAAAAGTGGATTCCTTAAAGTTTGGAGGATAAAGTGGCATTTGCCAAGTTCATATTTAGTAATCAAAACTTGAAGAATATTGTGGACTTTCTCTCTAGGAAAGATTTGTTGGAGGAAGGCATAATGTGGTGTCTGCTCTGCCTGGTGACAGTGAAACCAGAAGGTGGAATGAGGCAAAAAGGGAAGTCAGAAGGGAGGGACAAGGCAGCTGTTTTAAGCTTGGTGCTATTTTAATATTACAAGACTTTGTTCTTCCGATGCTTCACCACCTCATTAACCTATGTGTCATTTTGAAGTATTTTGCCATGCTCTGATGATTACAGACTTGCTCACTAACAACACACATTTTAAATGCTAGCTCTTCCCTGGAGTCGTGGTGAATTAATTTTCAATTAGTTCTCATTAATGAAACTTCATTTTTATGGGTCTAACTGCTGCCCAGCTTCAGGAAATTCAGCAAGTACTTTGATGGGGTGGGAGAGGGGCAGCTAGAGGAGTAGAATATCCTGGGCCCTTTTCAGAAGACCTTATTTCAACCATTTTCCAAAATAAGAAATCATGTCTAATATAAATCAAATGAGTTCCATAGAACCCATGCATCTTTTTTGGGGTCTTCAGAGGAAAGTTTTATTGCTAGCTGCACCTGGTGTTTATCTATACCCCCCCAAAATAGTCTCAAGAATGGAAAGATCAGATTTAAGTAGAAAAATGCTCTGGGCAAGTAAGTCACTCACTCTTTCTATGCAATTACTAGTTCCCTGTGGTGGAAAAATGTTTTAGTCAGATAGTCTAGATCCAAATAATATGAATCTATAATCCTTGGCAAATAATTACACATGAATCTAATGCAGAAAGACAAATTACATAGTAATAGTAAAACCGGTGTTCTTGGTTTGCTAATGAAGGAACACAAAGTCTGAGTAACATGCCCACAAACGAGGTGATGCTCTGTGCCAAAACAAGGTTTCTATGCTTTTCTCATTTCCATTTTCAAAACCTGCAACTGAGAACCGTGAGATACTCACCACCTAAGGTTTGCCTTTATAAAACGTAATACATATTTTTTTTCCCTCATGATTTTTCCATGAAAAAACTGAGTTTGTGGATAGCTTAATCCTTCGGTGTTTGCTCGTGAGGAGGCACACAATTCAAAACTACAACTGTGATTTTAGAATTAGGAAAAGGTATTTCATAAATGAAGCATATTTCTTAGTTTATGGTGTAACGTCTTCCCTTCACACAGAAATGATTATTTCAGTATTTTCAGTAGGTATTATTGAGTGCTGATTTACTCATATACTGAGATCTTCAGGATGATATCTAGAAACAAATCCAGAAAGCTAGAAGATGGGGTTACCGTTCTGGTGAAACTAGAAAGCGTTTGAGATGACAAAGGGGAATGCATGAAGCTGCAGAACACTGACAAAGCACCAGATGAATAACTACAAATAACGCAGTAGAAATTATAAGGGGAAAATGCTCAGGGCACATAAAATAGGGTCAATTAAGATGGCCATAACCCATTGCAGGTGTTTTATTGTCTTTATTTACTTCCTTCTTCCAAAGCAGTTTCTCTGCATTGCTAATCATTTATTTGAAAGCAAACTCAGATTGTAATTCTTCTGAAATGCGTGGTTATCTTATAGACAGAAGCATTTCCTGGCATTCAATTGTTGTCACAGAAAGGTATAGAATAAGATTGGGTATCTTCCTGCCCCCTGCAACTAAGATTGAATACGGCACCTTGAGCTGAGCTGCTGCTGAGCTCCCAGATGGCTCAGGTGATGGGAGCGCGTCCTCTCAACCACAAGGTTGCCGGTTCAACTCCCACAAGGGATGGTGGGCTGCGCCCCCTGCAACAGCAACTGGACCTGGAGCTGAGCTGCGCCCTCCACAACTAAGACTAAAAGGACAACAACTTGAAGCTAAACGCACCCTCCACAACTAAGATTGAAAGGACAACAGCTTGACTTGGAAAAAAGTCCCGGAAGTACACATTGTTCCCCAATAAAAGTCCTGTTCCTCTTCCCCAATAAAATCTTTAAAAAAAAAAATTAAAAAAATAAAAAAAAAAACCTTGACTATTAAAAAAAAAAAAGATTGGGTATCTTCTGTGGTGGATGTAAAGGACAATGACATCCACGTGGAACAGCAAGAAACTGGAAATGTGAAATACTTTGTTATGTCTCTCACTTTTAAAGATCTGGAACATCCCTGTGCAAGTTAGAATCTACTCTCTAAAAAAAAAAAAAAGAAAAAGAAAGAACAATAGATAATAAAACTGAATTAGTAATATACAGGAACAAAATTCAGAAGAAATAGGTGGCCCATTCGTTTACTGCAATGAATTAAGGACAATTTGTCAAAACATTGAGAGATGTTTTAAACTTTAACCCTTTACCAAAATATTGTCTAATTGGTTATGAACTTCAGGTCTGGGGTCTGATGATGGCGTAGTAGAAAGAGCTCAGATTTTAGAGTCAGACAGACTTGCATCAGACCCACTTCTGACATTTATGAACAGGCTCTTGGGCAAGTTTGTTAACTTCTCTGAGTCTCAGTTTCATTATTGGTAAAGTACAAATAATAATAATGCCTACATTACAAATATTTTGTGAAGATTAATGGGATAACTCATGTAAATGTTTTGCACATGGTAAGCACTCAATAAAAATGAACTATTGCCATGACATATACTCAGCTAAACATTTGGAAGCAAGCAAGACTCTCTAGGAGCTTAAGGAAAGTTATCTGACCAAGTTGTCTCATAGGGAAGTCAATAAAATATTTTTATTAAAAACCACTAGCAAATTTGGAGACATAACCAAATAAGAATTATGTGACTTCCATTACTTAGGCTGTGTAATAGTCAATTCAAAAATTGATGAGATGTCACCAGTTTCCAAATCTCAACTTCTGGCACCAAAATCAAGTATTTAATATTATTTTGCCTCCTTAATTCCACTGAAACACCAGATTATTAGGTCCTACCTTTTGTTCTAAACTATCCTTAGTTAAAATCAACAATAATATACATGTCCTATATCTTCCCATACATAAGTATATATGTACACATGAGGTTTTATTAGGTCAGCTGGAAAAAAACTCCCTTGCAGCCAGGCACCTGTTTTCTACATATTCCAATATGGAAAATGTCAACTACCTTAAAAGAACCACTGTGAAACTGGCCTTTAAGTGCATTGTCCTGAAAACATAATAATGGTTTTCTTACATGATACACATTTTTCCAAAACATTAATGTCCTCAGGATCTCTAATCTTAGTCATAATGTTCTTATAAAATGGATGATTTTTATTACTTAAATCATTTTTTAGACATAGTCATACTATAGTAACTGAAATTCAAATAGTATTACAAGAAAAAAAAAACAATGAGAGAGAATTGAATAAAAGTATAATTCTGACTCTGCAAGGTACTTTTTAAAATAAGCCATTTTACCTGTGGTAAAAGTAATAGAATGCTTTTGCTCCATTATAGCCTAATAAAATGTCAATTACTTTGTTTTCATTTTTTGAAAACAATAATACATGTATGTAGTTTCAAAAATTGAAAAGTTCAAAGGATACGCTCCCCTTACTGAGCTCCCAATTAAACTTGGTTCTTAAATTGGAGGCACTATTCAATCATAGACATTATAAATGTAATTTTACATTGATTTACCTAATACCAGATAGATTAGATAGATAAATAGATAGAAAGATAGATGATAGATAGATGATAGATAGCTAGATAGACAGACTTTTACTTCTGACATAATATATGTAGTACATATTATTATATTTCATATATATTAGTTAATAATGTAGTACATTAAATCAGAAGTAAATGAACAAATAGAATGTAAGTTATTGCAGGTCTTTTGTGATTTTTAGTTTTGAAGAAAATACCAGCACAAGAAGAGTCTATTGTATTATAAAAAGATCTTTAAGAAAAGTTCTAAAAACCATTTCACTTACAATACTATTTATATGGAGTCAAAAGTACAACTGAAGCAAATAACATAAGGTCCTATCTAGCCAAAGCCAAATAACCAGAATTCTTTGTAGCCATAAACAATAACTTATGCAAGATGCCAAGTGTCTTCTGAAGCACAAAGCAGTACAATTGTGTTTTGTCTTAATGTTAAAGTTGTCTTGTTATATTCTATTTCCTTGAAATGTACGATCAAGAACTAAAAGTTTCATATGTGTGACAATTTTTTTGTTACTCAGAATATTAAATTAATTATAACATTTCATTGTCCTCAATTTTTTTTAAAAAAAGAGGTGTTCCCTTTAAGTTTAACGTGGAAATAAGAAGACCTGTGGAGAAAAGGAAAGATGATATTTGCCTATGCGGCATTATGAGTAAGAACTCTGTCCTCATTCTTGAATGCATTAATATTAATATTGTCTTAAAGTACACTAAGCAATTTTATCTTTTTTTTGTATTTTTCCTAATACAGGTAATCAAACACTCAGATGTTTTCTTAGTAAGTTTGATTGCATAAACACAATATCTTAAATGCATATAAACGTATTTCAAATGATTAAAGCACAGCTATTTAGATATTTTATACAAGGAAAAATAGTTTTTAGTAAATACAAGAAATTGTGCTCAGATATCATAAATGGACATTTATGATACTCAGTTTTGTAAGTTAACGATTTAATACCATTTACTGTTGTTTTACATAATTTAAATAATTTCTTCAGAGATAGGTACCCCTGTTTTTTACATGCATTTTAATAATTACGTATTGTACATGGTTTGAATAACTGCATTAAAATCGCTCTCACTGAATATAATTTGGAAGGTAAATAACAGAGGAAACTGTTTTTAGACATTCTTATTGAAAATTTTTAAAGTATTTCATGTATGCTTTGCTTTGTATTTTGAAAATGTTTCAAAGATACTAAATTGTTCTATTATTAACAATTTTTTATATTTATATGCAACAACATTAGAATATTTCTGTTTTGACAGACAGAAACAGAAACCAAAGGAAGCAAGGAAATGCACAATTAAACCAGAAAGATACTGTGTCATCCAATACTCAGTCACCACAGGGTATGTTAAGAGAGCCATTAAAACAGCATTCTGTTGTGTTGCAATGACATATGGTAGGCTTCCAAAATTAACAGAGTATTTTGCTGTCTACTGGTTTTGTATCACAGTCTTAATAGTTTTTTTCTTTTTTTTCTGGAGGGAGGGACTTAAAATATCTTCTTGTTTTGATAAGTACTTTTTAAAGTTTATGAAGTATTAATCTCTTTTAGATATATGATGACATATGGTAGGCTTCTAACAGAGTACTTTGCTGCCTACTGGCTTATATTACAGTCTTAATAGTTTTGTGTTTTGTTTTGTTTTGTTTTTTCCAGAGGGAGGGACTTAAAATATCTTGTTTTGATAAGTACTTTTGAAAGTTTGTGAAGCATTAATGACTTTTAGATATGTGATTCTGGTTAAGGAAACACTCAGGAATCACATTTCTTCTCTTTTCCTTACATTTCTCTCGTCCACTCTATGCCTAGCCTCTTCTTGTTCATTGGGGGAGCTTCTCTATTCTCTTCCTCTCAGCCAAACTGCATTTTTTAAAAAGTGTTTTTAAATAGACTAGGGAAGCTATAAACTTGTCCCACCAGGATGTCTGTCTCTCAGGCCTGCCCTAATGAGCTGTGCCTTCCCCTTGACCTTTCACACCTGCAGCGGCTCCTCCAATTTTGTTCAAGACTCACAGAGTTAGCTCTGCCTGAACACACCCTGGACACCCACAATGGCAATGGGGTCACTCTCATTTCACATCAGCTTTATAAAACATTCAGTTTATGCCCTAGAATGTGTGCACTAGATAAATCAGATTTCAATATGATTCCAAAATATGGAATGTATTTCTAAGCTATAAGGAAGAACATAGACTCTCATCTCAAATTCCACATGGGTCACTATATGGCACTGTTTTCAAGATGAAATGAAGGTTTTCAGAGTCTTATAAACTCAACCTCAGTGTCCATGTGCACACTTTCTAAACATTAACTAGGATACTCTGCATCTTCGATAAACTATAGTGGGCACTCCTCCTCCAAACCTCCAACCGCTGCCATCTGGCTCTGAAGCCTCCATGTGTCATTGGTTCTGCCGGGCGTCAAATTTCTTTTTGGATGTGTTATATTTAAATTTCTGAAAGACATGGCAGTAACACTTAGCTCTATACCCCTCACCTACCCCCAAAGGGATCCAAGGACAATACTTTGACTTAATATTTTCAGGTTAATTACTCTCTCTCTCTTTGGTTTAGAAAGAGTTTAGTAATGCAATCTTCAAGACCACAAAAGGTAAAGTTAACCTGCACCCAAAATTACTGACACCACCTGGTGGGAGATGACAACGGTGGCAAATTCCTTCTTCACATGGTATAACAGGCAAAGGATGTCTGGAGTGTTAGTTTTCTTTAGCTGACTTTCTTTTCCTGGAGCCAAAGGAAGACTCAGACATAGCATGTTTAAGAGCACAGGCACTGAGGTTATCCTGTCTGGGTTCGAATTTCACACATTGCTAGCTGTGTGACTTTGGGGAAATTAATTAAGCTTAACTTTCTCCTCTATAAAATAGTTAATAACCACATGTTCTTTATAGGGCTTCACTGTACGTGGTAATATACATATGTAACATGCCTAGCACATGGTAAGCACTCAGTAAGTGCTGGTTTTATTATTTCATTTATTTACTCAACAAGCACTGAAAACCTATTGCAAAGCATTTTAGGGATGGAGAAACTTAGGCATACAATGTTGTGCAGCTATCCAAAGTTACTGTTGAGATAAAACTGGGCCACAGATGTCCTAATGTAGATTTTTATCTCAATAGGCTAAGCTGGTTTTCTTAACGCGGTATTAAAAACCCAACTTAGATTTAGGAAGTTTCTCAAAAAAAAAAAATGATACATTTTAAAGGAAAGCTAATTTCTTGTTTGGGTTTTGTGAAAGGTGTCTTTCAGATCTGTCTAAAACGTTTTCTTGAGCAGAACAAAATTAGACTGAGATATACATGTGACCCACACGGAAAAAAATGCCAACAAATCCTTAAAACGCACAAAAATCTATTTCACTGCTTTACCTGTGTCACGCACAATCTAAAAATATGTCTTGTAGTCAAATAAAAGCCTAGGGTTTTTATTTCTTTGATTGTACATATTGTCTTTATTTCTTCATAAAATGAGATTATAATAAATTTTAATCAATACTATATATAATATCAGAAATAATCAATAAGGCAATGAGTGAGAGGCAGGAGGAGAAAGAGTCTCTTTCAACTGAAGATTTATTTTCTCAAATGAGTGCTTACTCCCAGAGATTGCCAAACAAAGTCAAGTCATTATACTAAATAGTTTAGCCCACATTCATCCTACCAATGCTGATTTTAGATCCCCTATTGAACAAATATTACTAAACCTTTAATTTCATATTACTACTAAATTGAAATTTTCAAATTCCGTAAGCCCAGAATAACCTAAGAATGAATAAAAGACTATAAGATGAAATCACATTAAATATACATTTCTTCATGTATTCTAATAGGAATCTGAACATATGATACGTGGGTTGTTTTTGCACAACAATGCAAAAATATGTTTATTATAAAAGTGATAAAATCTATAACTAGTTATTGTGATCACTAAAATACTTCATTATTTATTCAGGACCTATCCAACCTTAAGACTTTTTGCCATTGAAAGCATAGAAACTAATTACCTTAAGGCTGTCCAAATAATTTGACCAAATTTAATTAATGTTCTACAGGTAGATTTTCCAAACATCTTTAACCAGAAAGCTGAGGTTTGATGGGGTAAAGTAGACTTATATTTCATGACATGAATATTTCAAAGTATTGAAACCTGATTTTTCCTAAATACCTCTAATTGAAAACTGTACCAAAATTAAAATGAAAATAAATTTTGAAATAGCCATGAATCAAAATGTGTATTTTGAATGACAGCAGTTCTATGGCTTATAATCATTTCTTTAGCCCACATAAAAACCTCTTTATGATTCCATAATTGTGCATTTCTGATGCAGATAATTTATTATAAGAAAAGCAAGATAGTCCTGGCCTGTGTAAGTGCATATAAAATTTATTCTGCTGTGAGATATAACCTTGATAAGAAAAGATAGTGGAAATGAATACTATTACAAATGACATAACTTTTTACGCAAAACTGGCACTTGACAGTGTCATTTACAATAACAGTGAGTCTTTTAATCTATGTAATTTCTGGAGTATCTTATCTGTTGTACATGGTACTTACCAGTTTTGGGTCACATTGTGACACAGCTCTGAGCTTAATATTCTTTTTTATGTTCCCCCTCCCCTCGTACGATAGTAATTTTGAAGCTGATCAAAGTAAGATTTCTCCTCATTAAGTAGGAGTTGAGATTCATCTATTCATTCATTTCACACTCTTCTGTGGAGTGCCTATTTATTATGTGCCAGCCAGGGACCTGTGCTGAGAAAAATCCATAGTCCCTGCTCTCACATCGCTTAAAGTCTAGTGGGGGAACAAGACTGTTAACCAATAGTCACACAAAAAAGTATATAATTTAAAGGTGATTAAATGTTATGAAGAAAAATTATAGGGAACCATGAGCTAGAACAGGGAGACTCTAATTTATTTTGGGAAATCAGGGAAAGCCTTTCTGCAAACCTGATAATGAAGGTCAGAACTAAAGAAAGAATGTGAGCTGGCTGGGAAATCCAGTGAAGAAATAAAGTAGACTTTGTGATTACCTTCCTCCATACTCTTTCACCCCGCATACCTCTTACACACATAGTGTATTAGCCACAGGTTTGGGCTGGTACAAAGCCTGTCCTCATCTCAAGGACTGGACCCCTGATTGGTCCAATCAAATCTCCTTGCCATAGTGATTGGTTCAGAGATGGACTGGCCTAAGCCAATCAGTACATGACAGACTTCAGGTTGAAGTAATTGATTCTTAGGGGACGTGTGACCCAAGTTGGATTAATCAGAATGATAGTCAGGGCTTCTGTTTGAAGGAGGGAGGGAAAGAGCTGTTTTTCTCTCCCTGGGTGTGAACAAGGACATGTAGCCTGGGAGCTAGCAGCAGCCATCTCCCTGCCAGGAGAAAATCCAGCTTGAAAATAAAACCAACATACAGGAGATGGAAGAATCAGGGTAATTACAGTGAAACAGAGACCTCGTGGTATTATGAACTGAAAGCTAAACCAACCCCTGGTCCATCCGACTTGGGTTTTTTGTTGGCTACCGAAAGAATTCTGTTACAGGCAAAGAGGATTCCTGGCAGAGGAAATAGCCTATGTGAAAACTCTGAAGCAGGAAAGAGTGTGATACAATGTTAGATACTTCTTGTTTCCAAAATAGATCCAATCCTTTGCTCCCTAAGAACGCTAGGCTCCTGGGCAACTCCAAAGCTATGCTACACCGTTCTCTCTTCTCTGGTATGTTTTCCACCTGCAATCTGCCTATCAAATCCTACCCATCCTTCAAAGTCCTTCCTCCTTCTCCACAAAGTCTTCTCTAATCATTCTCACCCATAACGATACCCCTTATCCACACTGATCCTAGCCAACATTTTTCCAATTCCAGTTTCCACATCTACTATATCACTCAAGCTCTCCATCTAACCTGTTCTCAGTGTAATTTTGCACCTGCATGCCTTTGCCCAGCATATTTTATATTTCCTTAGCCTGGAATGAACTTTCTTTTACACCATCTATTGAAATCCTACATACCCTTCAAACATCAATAATGCCACCTCTCTTGGAAAGCCTTGTCTAATCCCCTAGTAGGACATGAGCATGTTTGTTTCTCCCACTAGATTGTCCTTTCTTGTGCACAGGGACCATCTTTTATTCAACTTTGAGTTCCCACTGCATTACTACAACAGAGACACTAGAGACAAATGTTCTTGAATAAATAAGTGAATGAATGGATGGGTGGATTAATAGATTGACAGATTTCTCTCTCTCCCTCTCTCTCCATATATATGACAGAGATTTTTGTTAGGCTAAGATTTTTGGTGCCACTCCTGCAATGTTTGGAAGGAATATAATTGGTAGAGATGTTTTGAATGACAATTTGACATTATCTATCAAAATGTAAAATATGCATAACCTTTGACCCATTGAACACATTTTCAGGAACCCATCCCAAGTGAAAACTCACACTAGAATACAAAAAAATATGTACAGAAAATGTTTGATGTAATATTATTACATCAAACTATATATATATATATATATATATATATATATACATACAGTTCTTAGAAAAAAGAACCACATCTATTTTTTTAAATCCTCTCAGTACACAGCAGAATACACAGGCATATTGTAGGAACTAAATATAAATATTTAATAAATGAGAAAACTTATATATGAAATGCTGGAATTTCAAATAATTAGAAGTATGAGAGTTTAAGGAAATCTGTGGATGATGTTTTTCTTTTGTTTTAAACTGGAAGCTATAGAATGCCATTTAGCCACTTTACCTTTAATGCCAAGAGTTAAGCACATTCTTTGCTTATGACATAAATCATCAGAACTATTACTAAAGTCCCTGATGTACAAGGACAGGGAGTTAATAGAAACCAGAAGTGTTATTCGTGCGATTAAATTTTGGTGAACTGCGTTTAAATAACAAATAGCTTCAGCTATAAATACTGGAGTAAAAGAACTAATGACCAATGTTTATGTCCATCTATGAAATGCTCTTTCGAAATGGCAAATAGATTTTTACATTGAGAATGTCTTCAATGAATCAAACTGGAAACTTAATTGTATTATTAGAATAAGTAGCCTCAGAGTTTTGTTAGGCTAAGATTTTTGGTGCCACTCCTGCAATATTTGGAAGGAATATAATTGGTAGAGATGTTTTGAATGACAATTTGACATCTATCAAAATGTAAAATATGCATAACCTTTGACCCATTGAACACATTTTCAGGAACCCATCCCAAGTGAAAACTCACACTAGAATACAAAAAAATATGTACAAAAAATGTTTGATGTAATATTATTACTGGTTGGAGACAAATACACATCAGTATGGGAATGGTTATATAAACTAAAATATTTCGATACTACAGAATACTATACTGCTGCTAAAAAGAATTATGTGAATCTGTATGTATAGATATGAAAGAATGTCAGTGATAAATTCTTGCAGAAATTGAGTGGTGAGTACTTGCTCTTCTCTCTGCTTCTTGAATGTTTGCAAATTTTCATAATACAAAGGGTTTTTAAAATATAATCCAGAGTTCTACTTCTGCTTTGTATCTAGAAGCTTCTAGAGAGCACAACCCCCACCTGAAGAACAAGAAAAAGCCAGATAATTATGATTTTCTACAAAATCATAATTTTTCTTGAATCCATTAAAGACCTGAGTACACAAGGCAACTAAATGAGCTTAATCCCCCAAAGTAGCAAGCTCTTCCAAGAAAAAAGGGGAACACATGAATTTTTGCCTATGAATACAGCTGCTTGGCCTACTGAAAATAGCTTGATGTAGGAAAAACATGAGCTTTGGTATCTCCCAGGCCTCTGGCTGTGGGACCAGACGCAGAACACTGAGCATCAGTTTCTTTATTTGCCGAATAGAAGAGGAGGGAGGGGAAAGTAATGCTTACTTTTGTGGTTGCTTATGAAAATTAAATGAGCTCAGTATGAAAACGACTGGTCCTGTACTTGGCATATGAAAGAAACACACTACAAACGCTCAGTTCCCTCTCTCCTCACCCACCACTATTGTTTTGCCACATATTTTGTTTTACGGATTTATCCACTGTTCAGAGATCTTGTTGCTATATAACACTCTTAAGACTAATACTTTGGTCCAGAAAACCATATTCCTGGTTCCTTTGCACATGGCTGCCCTGTGAACTGCTTTATCTGTCATCTTCTTGTCCTTCTGCCTCAACACTTTAAGACATTTTTTCAGCCCTCCTTCAGCTCCCATCATAACTGTGTATGTGTGCGGGTGTGTGTGCTTACTGATGTTATTTTTTAATCCTGTTATAATGATTACAATTAAGCTGAGTTATTTCTCTGTCTCAGTGAATAAATGACACATGGGAATATTTCTAGGCAACAAATGGACCTATACTTAGATATTTTTACATCCTAGTTCTTGACCAATTCATCTTCCCTCTTAAAACAATACTGTGTCCGAGTGACAGGAGAAGTTAGATAATGTCTAGCCCATCCTCCAAGACAGGCCAGTCAGCCGGTTAATGGCAGAGCCAAGACTGAAACCCAGGCCTCCTGCTTCACCCTGCCATTATAAAGCAAACTGACTAAACGGTTTTGAAAAAATCAAGTAACTATGCCCAGCTCTGTAGTATAATTAAGATCTATGAAATGCGTAAAAATGCCATGGTGAAGGCTTTTTTGGGTGAAAACACTTTAAGAAAAGAAGCTATATTAATCCAAAGTTGTAGCAGCATTCATTATTATTATTATTGCTGTTTTTCAAACAACTGAATTGTTTTAGTTCATTTTAATATTGTATTCTGGAAAAAAAAATTTTTTTTGTTTTTGCTACCCCTCCCGTAGAATCTGGGCTGACCTCAGTGACCTGCATGATCTATAAAACACAGCAGAAGTGAGATCCTGGGACTTCTGAAGCTAAGTCATAAGAAATCGTGCAGCTTCCACCTGGGTCTCTTGGAATCCTCTCCCTGAATGCCCTGAGCTGTCAGGTAACAAGTCAAATTTACAACTTTGCAACAACAAAATAACCAAATTTACAAATGGACAAAGTATTTGAATAAACATTTCTCCAAAGAAGAGATACAAATGGCCAAAAGCACATGAAAAGATGCTCAACATCACTAGTCATTAGCAAAATGCATGTAAAACCACTTCACACCCATTCGGACACTTATTTTCAAAAAATATATAAAATAAAAAACGTTGGTAAAGATGTATTGAAATTGGAATGCTCGTGTATTGCTGGTAGGAATGTAGAATGGTGCAACTGCTATGGAGAACAGTTTGATGACTCCTCAAAAAGCTAAACAGAGAATTGCCATAGGATCCAGCAATTCTATTCCTATGTATATGAAGTTGTGATAATTAAGTTCGCAAACTTGTTGCAATGATGTTAATAACCTTTTTTTATATCAGAGGGATTATTCATTATGAATTTGTACCAACTTGACAAACAGTTAACCAAGTTTACTATTTGGAAGTGCTGAAAAGCCTGCATGAAAAAGTTAGACGAGCTGAACTTTTCACCAACAATTCATAACTCTTGCATCATGACAATGCACCAGCTCACACAGCAGTCTATGAGGGATTTTTCAGCCAGGAAACAAAAAACTGTATTGTTTATACAAATAACCCTCCCTACTCACCTGATCTGGCCCCCAATGACTTCTTTCTTTACCCGAAGATAAAGGAAATAGTGAAAGGAAGACATTTTGATGACATTCAAGACATTACAGGTAATACAATGACAGCTCTGATGGCCATTCCAGAAAAAGAATTCCAAAATTGCTTTGAAGTGTGGACTAGGTGCTGGCATCGGTGCATAGCTTCCCAAGGGGAGTATTTCGAAGGTGACCATAGTGATATTCAGTAATGAGGTATGTAGCACTTTTTCTAGGATGAGTTCATGAACTTAATTGTCCTACCTCATATATCCAAAGGAATTGATAGCAAGGACTGAAACAGATATTTGTATGTTCATGTTCACAGCAGAATTAATCACAATAGCCAAAAAGTGGAAACAACCCAAGCATCCATCAACAGATGAACGCACAAGCAAAATGCGGTGTATATACAATGGAATATTATCCACAATAAAAAGGAACGATGGTCTGCTACATGGGCAAAGCTTACAGACATGCTAAGTGAACTAAACCAGATACCGAAGAATGAATACTGCATGATTTCACTTATATGAGGTATCTAGAATAGAAAAGTTCATAGAGACAGAGAGTAGAATGGTGGTTACCAAAGTTTAAGGGGAAGGGCTAGTTATTGTTTAATGGTAGAGTTTCAGTTTGGGATGATGGAAAAGTTCTGGAAACGGACAGTGGTTATACAACTTTGCAAATGTACTAATGCCACTAAATTTTACACTTAAAAATGGTTGATATTGTAATTTTTACGTTATGTTGTATTTTACCACAGGAAAAAATGGCAAACTATGTCATACATTTTTTAAGAAGGAAGAGAAGGAAAGGGGGTGGTGAGAAGAAGGAGGAAAAGGAGAACAAAAAAAATCCTAATTCTAATACCTTAAGACCATCACTGGAGAGATGACATGTAGGTGCTCTGGTTGATCAGCCCAGCTGATCCTGACCTTTGAACCATCCCTGCAGGTGCCAAACATGGGAGTGAAGGTATCTTAGGCCCTCCGGAACAGCCTAATCTCCAGCTGATTCTCTGAGTGACCTCAAGCAATGTGACTTGGAACTGAGGCCTTATCCATCTGAGTCCTGCCCTGCTCCTTAAAATCATAGACATAATAAAGTAGTTGCTGTTTTAAGCTGCCAGGTTTCTGGATAATCTGTCATATAGCAACAGATAACCAGAACACATCCCCTCCACTTTCTGTAAGTGAGTTGACATGATGGTCCCTAAGGTGAAACTAAAAGCGTGGTATTGGTACAAATACCACTCCGTCCAGTTTTAGGAGGTTTGGAGAAATGTTTAGATGGTATATAACACTGGTCCCCCTCACATAGGGCAAAGGCAACAACAATTTACCTTAAACATTGTTTCCTAGTTTGCTGGTAAAGATCCTTTATAGACACAGGCCACGTCAGTCAAAAATTTAAACGTTTACAGACTACATTTTGTTTTCATTCAAAATAAGGTTACTTTGATTAAGTCCCACGCAGTGGAATGTCATCAAAGTAAAATTATTCCCTTTACTAAAATAACAATGAGGAAAGTGATATTATTTTTCCACACAAAAATATTATTATTTCTTTCTCCACTTGAAAAGCAGAATGATGAAAGCTACTTCTTAATCCTTTGCCCTAAAATTGGAAGGTGAACATGCTTCCCTTTGCCTGTAAACTGGGGGCTGCACTTCAGTGCCCCAGTGGAAAGCGGTATCTCATTTAAGACAAAAATGAATTGTACTACTCATATACTATGAATAGTGGTTATAACAGATGTCAGGAGACCTGAGTTCTCCGTTCCTTTTCACCCACCATGTAACATGGGCAGGACATATGACCTCCCTGGAAGTCTTCATCCACAAAAAGGGAACACTTTGCTTACCCACTGGAATCAGCAACCTAAGATAGTGTAATACTTGACATCTTGATGTCGAGGTTGCACCCCAGACCAACTACATCAGAATTTTTGTAGGTAGGACTCAGTCTTCAGGATTTTTCTAAAATCCCAATGCTTTCCCATACAAAGTCAAGGTTGAGAAACTACTGAACTGGAGGTGTGAGGCACAGAGAAATCTTTGAAATTTACATCCAGCTCCAAAAATTGCATAACCTAGCTATTTTCTCCACACACCAAAAAAAAAGGGCAGTCCTCTTTTTGCTCCTAGTGCAGTCATGGATGGCTCTTAGTCCCAAGAAGCATCTGAAATGTGTTGCATCTCCATAGCATTGTCTGCTGGGTAAACTGATCAGTGTGTTTGCTTCTTGTCCATCGATTGGTTTCCACAAGCTGAGGGAAATGTCTCCCTCTCATCATTTTCCTAAGGAACAGACTTAAGTGTGCTCTGACAGGAGATGAAGTAAAGATCTGCATGAAAGTTCATCAAGAATAATGGCAAGGTTCAAACTAATATAACCTCCCCTGCTGGTTTTATGGACGTCATCAGCATTGACAAGACTGTAGAGAATTTCTGTCTGATCTATGACACCAGGGGTGACTTTGCCATTCATCATGTTACACTTAAGGAGGCCAAGCACACGTTATACAAAGTGAGGAAGATCTTTGTGGGCACAAAAGGAATCCCTCATCTAGGGACCCTTGATGCTCACATAATCTGCTTTTCTGAGTCTCTCATCAAGGTGAATGACACCATTCAGATTGATATGGAAACTGACAAGATTTCTCAACTTCATCAAGTGTGACACTGGTATGGTGATCCAAAGTGGCAACCTGAGAAGAACTGCTGTGATCACCAACAGGGGACATACTGGTTCTTTTGATGTGGTTCATCTGAAAGATGCCAGTGGCAACAGCTTTGCCATCTGGCTTGCCAACATTTTCATTACTGGCAAAGGCAACAAGACATGGATTTCTCTTCCCTGAGAAAAAGATGTCCACTTCACCATTGCTGAAGAGAGAGACAAGAGACTGGCGGCCAAACAGAGCAGTGGATGACCTGATCTCTAGGTGACCTGATTGGAAGAGTCTTTGTACTTAAAGATAATACAGCATAAATAAATAATTAAATACATACATACATACATACATACATATTGTGTGACATGGTACCCAAAAACATTATCATTCCTTTAATTAATATTTAACACATGCTATGTTCCAGGCATTCTGCTTGACATTAGAGATAGCAAACGGAGTTCAGCATTGTAGATAAAGGGGTGGGGTGGGGTGTGGAAGGGATATCTAAAAGAAATACAATATTCACGGGAAGAAATGAAATGGTCAATTCTCCTTGGAGGAGGGAAAACAGATTCAAAGAGGAAATAATTTAAGCCAAGTCTTCAAAGATAAATTGGTACTTCATAAAGGTAGGGCTCATGTAGTGGAGAGAAATAGGACATCTCCAGTTGTCTAGCACTCTGGTGTCTAACATTTACACATAAAGTTATTGGTGGAATTAAGTGGGAACATCTGTTTGGTCAATTCTGTGACATCAATGTGAACCACTTTTCTAAAAGGGCTTGGCTTATGAAGACAGAAATGGCTCAAAGGGAGTGTGATAATACAACTAATAATAACAGCTACCATTTATGAGGTGGTACCATGGGCCAGCACTGTGCTAGGTGCATGATATTCACACGTTCAGTGACTTCTGATCACATAAGCAAGATGCCTCAGAATGTTCAAGGACTATAATGTGGCAGATCATTTGGATTTGTTCTGTGTGGTCCTGGATTAAAACTAGGATCAATGAGTGGAAGCCATAAAAAAGACAGATTTCAATTCAACCAAAGGAATAGCTACCAAAGAGACTAAACTAAGATGGACCAAATAACACCTGGACAAAAGTAAGTCTTTCACTTTTTAACACTTTAATACTTTCCTTTACAACAGACAGTTTTTACCCCAAAGTACTTAGAAACAAATAACAAGAGGCAAAGGCAGAATTTAAAGAATTCTGATTCCTTAACGTTTATTATTCCTGTCACTCATGACTACACCTCTATTTCCTACAGGACCAACAAGCAAAAAAGATAAGGAAATAGAAGCTCTTGACTCATAGGTGAGATACAATCTTAAGCAGCTCAAACACATTTGATTCAACTGGGATTTGTTCAACAATACGTACGGGGTCCCTCACAAAACTTTGAGATGAAAGTGGTACTTGAAGCTTCTGCAGTGATGTATGGCTTACTCAAGATTTATAGTCTCCTCTTCTGGTTGTAGAGTTAGACTTGTACCCAGACTGCCAGTTCCAGTGGGCAGCCCCTTGCCTGGGTTCTTCTTGTTCCCTGCCACCCATCTATGGATCTACTTACCCATTTGCTTTTTACTCTGAGCCCCTTGCTTTGACAGATGGTTTTAACTTCAAATTACAAATAATTTTCTCTCTGGTTTCTATCTCAGTCCTTAACTTACATTTAACATTTTAGGTAATAGACTGCCATTCATCATCTTAAGCAATTTACAGATTTAAGCCTACATTGTGTGTGCGTGTAAATACATATGTGCTGTAGTACAAATAACTTCCTGCTTCAGTATGGCCACACACAACATTCTGAACCAGAGGAAGGTAGAAATGAGGAAGCCTCCGGTAAGTTGAGGATTCTCCAAGACCCTATCACCACTTTACCATACTTGAAGGACTCCGTAACCCTACAACTTACAGAATTGTTGAAGAAGGGCCTCCAAGTGTCAGGTCGATAAGTTACATTACATGGAATTGTTCTCCCAAGTCTAAGAATCTGTGATTCTCTGATCATTAATTTTAGTTGAGATCAGCCTTGAAATGGGACAATTTCCCATGTCTGTCTTTCAGTCACAACTTATAAATCATCATGGCTGCCTTACTGAGATCAGCAGGGGAAGGGCATGGGAGGGTCAAAACACAAATGAATAATTAATTTACTGTTTGGTTGCAGCCAAGATTCCAAAAATTAGTAAGACATGGTCCCATACTCAGAAAGTTCGTAGGTGAGTGGGGGAAACAGCCATTCGAGACCATTTTGGAACAATGTGGCAAATAAAGTGATTTTTAAAAAATGTGTACAAAGTATCATGGGACCGCAGAGGAGGGGCACCCAGCCTACCTTGGTAGGGGGCAGAATTTGGAAATCGTCTGGAGGAAGCGATTACTAAAACGGTTTTTAAAATAAAAGTAGATTGGAGGGACAACCAAGATGGCGCAGTAGGTAACTACTCTCACAACCACATCAAAATGACAACTAATCTACAAAACCACCATTATTGAGAACCGCCTAAAATCAAGCTGAACTGAAGCCTTTCAACTAAGGACGTGCAGAAGAAGCCACCTCCAGACTGGTAGGAAGGTCCGAAACACGGAACAGGAGAGTCCCACACCTGTGTGTGACCATTAAAGACCGGGAGGGCTATTTCGGCTGTGGGGGTCCCTCCATCCCCTAAAGGAGTGAGAGATACCAGCCTCATCCCAGCCCAGGGTTCCAGTGCCAGGGAGAAAGTCCCCATAATTTTTGGTTGTGAAAAACAGCAGAGATTGTGACTGAGTGAGACAGTGCGGCTGCACTCCCAGGCGCTCCTCTTAAAGGGACTGTGCGGGGACTTACCCACCAGTGGCATCACTCACTCTGAGCTCCAGCGCTGGGGCAGCAACTAGAAAGGCGACAGGAACAAATGGTGGGGAATTGAGTTGTCTGGCATGGGACGGGGGCTGGAGAGGTGGCTGTCCCCTGGATGCGGGAGCCGGCAGATGTCATTGTTTCTTTGTTGAGTCCTCCACCTTCCTAGTGCGGGAACACAGGTGGCTGCCATTTCTGAGTTTCTGCTCTTCGTTGGCCCTGCCCTGGCGATTTGAGACCTGGCCCCCGTTCAACTTTGGGGTACACCCAGCCTGCTTTCAGTGTCTTTCTCATGCAAACTGCCTGCCTTGGCTCAAGCTGCACTTTCCTAGGGTCTCTCAAAGGTTCACAGAACCCAGACAAGCAGTATCTGGCTTGAGCATGTCCTATACCTCTGGCTGAGCAGCCCTAAGCTGTCACTAGTGGCAGCTGGCCTTGGTTCGTGGCTTGACCTCTCAAAGATGCTTCCAAGCACAGCACAGGTAGCAGACATCTGCAGATTTCTTTCTGGCTCCTGCTAGATGGCCCCGGGTGGGGCACGGGCTGTGGCTGTAGTACAGACCTACAGTGGATCCCCTCCAAGGTGGTCCTGGGGCTGGCGCCCCAGTGGCCAGCTTCAAAATGAGCTTGAGCATCACCTAACCATCTCCAAGTACGACACACCCAAGAGACGGATTGGGCAGGCGCCAGAACCCTGCTGAGGCGGATCCTGCTCTATAGGATTAGCCCCTGCACAACAATCCTTCCACTGTAGTCAAGACCAGCCCTTACAACCAGTGAGCCAAAGGGTCACTCCCTCACACTGATGTGCATTTATCAACCAAGGCTCAACTACAAGAAGAGGGCACGCACAACCCACGCAAGGGACACACCTGGAGCACATGGCTCAGGTGACCAGAAAGACTGCACCACTGAACCCTACAGTACACATACTATGTAAGGCTGCTTTATGAAGACCAGAAGACATAGCAGCCCTACCTAATACATAGAAACAAACACAGGGAGGCAGCCAAAATTGGGAGACAAAGAAACATGTCCCAACTGAAAGAACAGAACAAAGCTCCAGAAAAAGAACTAAGCGAAATGGAGATAAGCAATCTGTCAGATGCAGAGTTCCAAACACTAGTTATAAGAATGCTCAATGATCTCATAAAAATTGAGATGTTAACCATGAAAAAGAACCAGTCAGAAACAAATGATACAATAATGGAAATGAAGAATATATTACAGGGAACCAGTAGTAGATTAGATGAAACAGAGGATCCAACCAGCAATGTAGAAGATAAGGGCAGAAAACACCCAACCAGATGAGCAAAAAGAAAAAAGAATCCAAAAAATTGAGGACAGTTTAAGGGGCCTTCAGGACAATATCAAGTGTACGAACATTTGCATTATAGGGATACCAGAAGGAGAAGAGAGAGAGCAAGGAATTGAAAATCTATTTGAAGAAGTAATGACAGAAAACTTCCCTAACCTGGTGAATGAAATGGACATACAAGCCCAGGAAGCACAGAGAGTCCCAAACAAGATAAACCCAAAGGGGCCCAGACCAAGACATAACATCATAATTAAAATGCCAAAGGTTAAATACAAAGAGCAAATCTTAAAAGAAGTAAGACGAACCGTCTTCCAAATTCACCACATAATATCTCTCAACTTAATTTTGTCCCCTAAATACTGACACCCGGATTCAGGTGTCACCCTAATCACCTCCTCTCTGGACGGTTCGTCATGAGGGTGTCAAAGAGTGGGGATCAGGGACAACTTCCAGGTATCTACCTAGAGTGTCACTTCCCCAGTGAGGCATTTCTTGGCCACTTTATTAAAACTAGAACATCATCCTTGCCAGCATTTTCTATCCCCTTTCCCCCTACGTCTTTATAGCTCCTATAATATTTTATGTTATTCCATTACCATCTGTCTTTCCCCACTAGAATATATGAGCTCCTTCAGGGCAGAGATTTTGTCTCTTTTGTTCACTGCTGCATCACCAGTACCAGGAGCAGTGCCTGGAACCTCCTATGTGCTCAATAACTATCTGCTGAATGAATGAATGAATGAATGAATGAATGAATGAATGAATGATGGTGGTGCTGAGAAGCTGAGAAGAACACAGGAAGAGGAAGAGGTCCAGAGAGAAAGATGTTGAATTAAGTTTAGGACTTTCTGGACCACTCCAGGGAAGGCTCTGCACGAAAGGTAAAGCTATGCAGAACCTCAGAATGTTAGATCTGACAGACGCCCCAGAGACTGTGTGGTATAGAGTTCCTTCATTTGGGAAAGAAAAAAACATGTCCAAAAAAGTGAAGTGCCTTGTCCATGGCAAGACAAACACTAGCTAGATATTAGCACCACTGAGCTCAACTCCCAGGCCTCCTGTTTCCAGCTCCGTGCCTTTAATGTGTATGCCTTACGTTATCTGGTTTCTGCTGATCTAAGAGATGGCTAAAAAACCATTTGCCTTCAACCTTCAGCTAGAACCTAACTAAGCTGTTAAATCATTGTTTTCTCAGGGCCCACTTGACCAATTAGTCCAGGAAAGAAAACATTTGAGCCCGAACCAAATATAGAAAATCTAATCATGGAGGACCCTTCTCCCCAGGGATCTTATCAAGCTGAGGCTCCCTTAGCAGCTGTGCTAGAACAATAGACATATCGGACTGTATGCCTCACACCAGGCAAGAGGTTGCCCGAACCACTCATAATTTCATCTTTACTTGCTATTTTCAAACAGAGATATAATTTACACATAGTGAAATGTACAGACATTAAGTGCACAGGTCAATGAATTTTGACAAACATATACACCTATGTAACCACCACACCAAAAGAGATCTCTCCTGCTCTTCTCAGTCAAAGGGCCTTCCCAGAGGTGCCACAGTTCTGATTTCTGTCACCATTGATTAGTTTTATCAGTTAGATCAATTCTTAAAAAAGAAAAAGTGTAGTATAGATTCTTCCGTGTCTCTCTCTTTTTGCTCATGTCTTTTCGCATCATGTCTGTGAGATTCAGCTATGTTGTTGCTTTTATCAGTAGTTTTATTCCTTCATATTGCTAAGTAGTATTCCGTTGTACACTACATTTGTGTACCCATTCTTCTATTCATGGATATTTGGGTTATTTCTCACTTCCGGCTATCGTGAATAAAGCTGCTATAAATAGTCTTGTTTAAATCTACTTATAGACATATGTTTTCATTCCTCTTGGGTAAATACCTACAAATGAGATGACTGGGTCATAGGATAGTTACATGTTTTACTTTATAAAGAACTGCCAAATAGTTTTCCAAAGTGGTTTTGTGGTATTACTCTCCCACCAGCAATGCAGATGATTTCATTTCCAATTGTTTCAGATCCTCACCAATAAAAATGTGGTCAAGCCTTTACATTTTTGATATCTGCTAATACTTTGGAACATTCTATTATCATGGAGAATTTCATATATTTACTAAAACATTAGATATACCCATCACTCAACTTCAGTACTTATCAACTCATGACCAATCTGGTTTTATCTCCATACCCATCTATACCCTCCTCCCATATTATTTTGAAGCAAATCTCAGATAGCATATCATTCATTGATATTTCTGTATGTATCTCTAAAATGTAAGGATTCTTTTTAAACCTAAAATGCCATTAGATTTATTTTAAAAATAGTAATGCCTTACTATCATTATATATTCAGTCAACATGCAAATTTCCAATTGTCCCAACAATGTCATAAATTTTTTGTGCAGTTTGCTCAAATCAGTAAACAAATAAGTATGCACATTATAATTGGTTGATATGTCTTATAAGTATCTTTTAATTCAAAGGTTCTCTCTCATTTTCTTTTATTCTTTGCAATGTTTTTATTAAATAAACTGGATTGCTTGTCTTCTAAATTTCCGAACAGATTGGATTTTGCTGATGTATTATTTAATACATTCCTCTGTCGTCTGTATTTTTTGTAAATTTTTATTTGGATCTAGGAGCTTAATCATATTCAGGTTCAAATTTTTTAGCAAAACTGCTTCATACTTCACATTGTGTTTTTCCATCAGGAGGCACATAATGTCTGCTGTCTCTTTTATGTCAACACTGTTTGTGTTTAATGCCTAGTTCATTAATTCGTTTTGGTTTGCAAATGGTGATATTCCAATGCTATTCTGTCTCCATTTATGTGTTGAAATACTTCTGCAAAGAGAAACTTTCTTCATTCATCTACTAATTGGTTACCCCATGGTATAGTTCACATGAGAAAGGCAGAACAAATTCTTAATTCTTTTCCTTCATTTACCAATTTCTTTTTTTAAAATAATGAGTTCTCTAGCATTCTCCAACAATGACCAATTCGTTTGGTGTTTTGGGAGGCATCATTAGGATAAACTTACATATTTAAACATATTTGATGTGTTTCAATCCATTGCAGTTATTATCTTTTTTATGATAATTTCTTTCTGTGAATCAAAAAGTACTTAGTCCACTGACAAACAGCTTTGAAAAGCTTTACTATGCTTTGAATGGTTTTTATTTTCAATTTCATATGCGAGTGTTTTTTTAATTTAAGTAATTACATAATATAAGGCAGCCCTAAGAAGAAGCAAGGTCTTCCCAACAGCATCGCTATTGCCAGTAACATCAAAGAACACCTGCTCTGTCCTGGCCTCTTGTGTAAGCTTGTCAGCAAGAAGAGTTCTCTGCAATGGACTTAGCTTGTACTATTCTGTAATACATCAGGGCCACCAAGAAGGCAACTTGGGCAGCATAGCATACTACTTATTTACCAGAGCCCTGAAACTAGCTCCTTGGGTTCAAATCCTGGCCCTAACCTGACAAGCTTGGTGAAGTTATTTTAACTTCTTCCTGCTTCATTTTCCCCACCTCAGAGAGTGGGGTAGTAACAGAGAGTAGTAACAGTACCTCAAAGAGATGTTATGATGAGAAATGAGCTAATAGATGCAAAGTACCATTTGACTGGCATATGGTAGCACTCAAAAATGTGCACACTTATTACTCCTCTCATCATTCGAGCTGAACTTGGATTTTCTCTAGGACTCCCAGCCTGCCCATGAATGGAGGTTTGAGACCGCAGATGCCTGCTGGAGTCTTCAATCTCCAGTCTCTACTAAGAAGAAAAACACATCCAGTAAATACATGAATAAGAGGCAGTTGAACCATGACGTGCGTTAACTTTCATAAGACACAAGAGTTTTCAGAAAAGAAAGCTGTGGTTCTCACTGGACATGGCTTATTTGTTTTATCATTTTTAATTCATTTTTCCTGGGGGCCTGTTATGTGGCAGGTGGGCCTATCTATTTTGATAAAGACTTTAAACTTTGGAAAGCATTTTCGCCCACATTACCTCCCTTGATCCACATGATACTCCTGGATAGAGACAGGTTTTACTATCCCCATTTGACAAACAGGGGAGCTGACAGTGACTTGCCCAAGGTCACAAAGTCAGTTAGAGGCACAGCAGGAACCAATAGCCAGGTCTCCTGGTTCTTTTACAGCAGTTTTCTGCTTTCACCATCGTGACCTCATCTTCTCATCCATTGATTTGTTCATTCAATGACTAGTTATTGAGCATCTATTGATTTGTCAGGCACTGTTCTCGGACTTGCAAATTGTTGATATACCAGTGGATACTGCAGGGGTGGTGGGGAACCACACAAACAAAAATCTCTGCCTTCATGGATTTTACATCCTAGTGGGAGGAGACCAAAAACAAACAAATAAAAATATATAGCATGTCAGATACCAGTCAGTGCTGTGGAAAAATACAAAGTAAATAAAGGTAATAGGGAGTGTAGTGGGTGATAGTAAGGGGTTACAGCTTTAATTGACTGGTCAGGGAAGGCCTTACTGAGAAGACGACATTTAAATGCCGTCTGACGTGGTGGACTGTTGGCTCAGTTGGTTAGAGCTCAGTGCTCATAACACCAAGGTCATAACTAGATTGAAAACAATGACAAGACTTGGAGCTGATGGGTCCTGGAAAAACACACTGTTGCCCAATATTCCCCAATTAAAAAAATTTTTTTTAATAAAAATAAATGTCATTTGACATTTAAAGTGACATTTCCAGTCACTCGACTTAAGTCAGGTGAAAGAGATGAGGGAGGGACCTTCCAAATTTTTGGTGGAGCAGCTACCAGGCAGAGAGAAGTGGCAAGGGCAGAGGCCGTAAGGGGGTGACAGGCCTAGTAGGTTCTAAGAATAGTATGGAGGTTACTACAGCTACAGTGGAGGCAGCAAGAAAGAGAGTCATATCAGGAGGGCTATATAATTGTAAGACCATTAATTTTTATTCTGAGTTAGATGGGATGTCATTGGAAATTATTGTATAATCCTTATCGGGAAATAAAATCAATAATAATACATGATAACCCTAAGATAACCCAGCAGTTCCAATCCTAGGTATTATACCCACAAGAAAAGCACACATATATGTACCAAAATACATACACAAAAATGTTAATAGCAGCATTATTCAAAATAGCCAAATACCAGATACAACCTAAATGTCAAACAACAGACAAACATGTAAGTTTTCTTTATCAAGGTTAAATTTCAGTGATGTTTATTAAAGAAATAATAATAATATGGAAAAATAAAAGATCTATGATATCTACCTATAAATCATTATTGAGCACCTCCTATTGCAAGGCACTGTTAGCCACTCTCAAATTAATTATTGGATTACTTATTATTATCGTACCACATATAGCAGACCTTTGGGGGAGGGGTCTTAGTTCTCTTGATAAAGTGGCAGTGAGTTCATTGTTCTGAGAGCAGAGGCCTAATGCTAAGCTTATTCACCCATCTGTGGTCCAATAACCAGGCAATAATGATAAAAGGACCACAAGATAAACACTTCTACTAATGCTAGGATCCGCAAAATGTACTCAGGCTCTTAACAAGTATTTTAAATGTAGCATACCTGAATGGGATGTCTTTATCAGAAAATATAATCAATAATAGATGATAATAACTATAAGGAAATGTATGACCTTAACGTGAATTTTTTTTTAATTCTAGTTGAAGGTAGGCTAGCTTTCAAAAAAATTTCACATTTCCTCAACTGACTTAAAGTCAAACTTTTTAGACTATTAATAGGCCAGCTATCCATCTGGCATTTAAATCCCATCTTCTAAAAGACAAGCTGACATCGTGAGTTTCTTGTATCTTAAACTAAGAGATATACAGAGGAGTTTATTAATACCATACCCTCAATCAAAGTCAGACTACATTAAGGCCAAATTTCCTTAAATATGGCATGTTTTAGTGTTATGTTCTACATCTTTTTTTACGTATCATATGTGAATATTTGTAGAGGCCCACAAGGTGTGTCAGAAGCATTCATTCCCTAAGCCAAGAGTAAGGCCACAATAGAACCAAAACTCAGATGGTTGGGGGCAAAAACAGAAATGACTCTGGAAAATACTCAGGGGGAAAAAACCCCAGAGCTTTAGCAAACCATAACCTCAACTTTCTAATTCCGACAGGATAGTGGGGAGCACCTGCTTACCAGTTAAATACACTGCCATTTACATGAGGGAGTACATTTAATGGACAAAACATTAAGATCACTGAAGGATGACATGTTTTGTTTGCAGTAATGTGTGACTGCACAGCCTTTCCAGCCGGCACTCACGTCCAACATAATTGAGTAGCCCTTTGCGCCATTACATCAGATTCTTATTGTTGAAAGCCTGTGTCTAGCAAAGAAAACAAAGATGCTCTGGATAGTCCATGTTGTGAATTCCAGGACTACAGAGCAGGTGTACGATTCTCCTTGCAGATACTTAATGCTGAGGAGCCACAGAATCTAAAACCATGAAAACTAACAACTTAATGGCTTTGAGTTTATATGGTTATTTCAATCATTATTTAAAAGAAATAGAACTAGAGAGAACTACTTTCCTAAACACCTTGACTAATAAATTGTCAGGGTGAATACAACAATTAAGTTATGAAATGGAAATGAGCTGTTACGTACGATCAAGCCATATGGCTAATATAATTGAATGGTTTATATTTTTAAGAGGGAAAGCACAACCCAAAGAATAACTGAATAGATTTTTACAAAATTAAATAGAGGTGATATATTCTATTTTGTTGGACAGTTTGGGATTTCTTTGTGTGTGTCAAGAACAAAGGGGGGGAAACCTTGTTATCTCTGATTTTGAATGGAAACTATAAACAAAAAAAGTTCAATGATTTGACTGACTTAAAAACCCTCAAACAGATTTTCCAGTCAAGATGGTGGAGTAGGTAAATGCTATGGTCCTCTCAGGACCACATCAATTACAACTAAACTATAGAACAACTGTCATGCGGGGTCTCAGCTCCCACTCCCTGCACAAGAACACAGGATACGGTGAGGCGAAAAAGGAACACCAACAGAGCCATGGGGGAGAGGGGTTCATTCAACTATATTCTCACTGGCGGCTGGGTTGGAGACACAGGAAGCAGGAGCCACATGAGCCACATGCCGTCTGCTTCTCTGCCAACCAACCTCACTTGCTAACTGTAATCTACCATTCTAACTGCAATCCACCGTTGCTAGCATAGCCATGGCAGTTATATTAGTGGCTAATGGCTAACTGGTTACAGCTGATGGCCGACTAGGCACAGCTGATGGCCATCTACTACGCGAGCCAACACCTTTCCACATGAGGCCAAGAGCCTGGAAACTGCTCTCTGGGACTGTCCCCACCCTAACCATCACTGAGAATCGCCTGAAATCTAACTAAACCAAAGACCTACAACTACAAACATACAGAAGAAGCAACCTCGAGACAGGCAGGAGGAGAAGAGACAAAGAACAGGCTGGCCCCACTCCCGTGTGTGACGATTAAAAATGGAGAGGGATATCTCAGCTTCAGAGGAGCAAGGGGTCCCAGCCCCTCCCCACCCAGGGTTTCAGCATCAGGGAGAGAAGTCCCCATAACTTCTTGCTCTGAAAACCAGCAGAAATTGTGGTTGAGTGAGATGGAGGGAGGCTGCACTCCCAAGCTTTCCTCTTAAAGGGACCACGCATAGACTTACTCATTGACAGACTCACTTGCTCTGAGCTCCAGCACTGTGGCAGCAGCTCCAAAGGTGCCAGGGACAAACAAGGAGAAACTAAGTTGTCTAGCTTCAGGTTGTGGACTGGGTGGGGCTGGAGGGGAGCTTTCTCCTGGACAGAGGAACTGGCTGAAACCATTTCTTTGCTGAGCCCTCCCCGTCCCTGCATGCAGAAGTAGCCAGATGCCATATCTGATTGGCTATCACCTTTCATCAGCCCTGCCCTAGTCATTCCCTGAGACCATGCCCCACCCAACTTTCAGACACACCCAAGCCTCTGCCAGTGGCTTTTCCATATAAACGGCCTGCCTTGGCTCATGCTGTGGACTTTCCTAAAATTTCTCAAAGGTTCACAAAACCCACACAAGCAGTATCTGGCTTTGGCATGTCCCATACCTCTGGCTGAGCAGCCCCAAGCCCAGCAATAGTGACAGCGGCCTTGGTTTGTGGCTTGGTCTCTCAAGGCACATCCAAGCACAGCACAGGTGGCGGCTATCTCTGGATTGCTTTATGGCTTATGCCAGGTGGCCCTGGGCAGGGCACAGACTACGACTGAACCTGGTCTGCAGTGGGCCCTTCCCAGGAGGACCCAGGGCTGGCAGGCCCAGTGGCCAACTTCAGAGTGGGCTAGAGCATCACCCAGCCATCTCCAAGGATGACACACCCAAAGGGCAGACTGGGCAGGCACCAGAGCCCACTAAAGTAAATCCTGCTTTGTAGGGTCAGTGCCTGCACAACAGCTCCTCCACTGTAGTCACAGACAGTCCTTGTAACCAATCATCATGAGGGCCAATCTCTCCCATTGATGTGCAAACAGCAATCAAGTCTCAACTACAACAGGAGGAAACACACAATCCATACAAGGGACACACCTGGAGCACCTGGCTCTGGTGACCAGGGAGACTACACCACTGGGTCTCACCAGACATCTACTACATAAAGCCACTCTATTAAGACCAGGTGGCATAGCAGCCCTACATAAAAACAAACACAGAGAGGCAGCCAAAATGGGGAGACAAAGAAACATTTTCCAAATAAGAGAACAGAACAAAGCTCCAGATAAAGAACTAAACAAAATGGAAACAAGCAATCTACCAGATGCAGAGTGCCAAACACTGGTTATAAGGATGCTCAATGATCTCAGGGAGAACTTCAACAAAGAGATAGGAAACATAAAAAAGAACTAGTCAGAAATAAAAACTACAATAACTGAAATAAAGAATACATTAGAAGGAATCAATAGTAGATTAGATAAAGCTGAGGATTGAGTCAGCAATTTAGAAGATAAAGTAGCAGAAAACACCCAATCAGAACAGCAAAAAGAAAACAGAATCCAAAAAAATCAGGAGAGTTTAAGGGGCCTCTCAGACAACATCAAGCATACCAACATTTGTATTATAGGGGTACCAGAAGGAGAAGAAAGAAAGCAAGTAATTGAAAACCTATTTGAAGAACTAATAACAAAACTGCCCTAACCTTACAAAGGAAATAGACCTACAAGCCCAGGAAGCTCAGAGAGTCTCCAACAAGATGAACACAAAGAGGCCCACACCAAGACACATCCTGATTAAAATGCCAAAGGTTAAAGACAAAGAGAGAATCTTCAAAGCAGCAAGAGAAATGCAATTAGTTACATACAAGGGAGCTCCCATAAGACTATCAACTGAGAAACTTTGCAGGCCAGAAGGGATTGGTATGAAACAGTCAAAGTGATGAAAAGCAAGGACCTACAACCAAGATTACTCTACCCAGCAAAGCTATCATTTAGAATCAAAGGACAGATACCCTGTTTCCCAAAATACAAGACCTAGCCAGACAATCAGCTCTAATGTGTCTTTTGCAGCAAAAAATAATATAAGACCCAGTATTATGTTATATATTATAATATAATAATATAATATATTATATTATACCTGGTCTTATATTATAGTAAAATAAGACGGGGTCTTATATTAATTTTTGCTCCAAAAGATGCATTGCCCTGCTACGTCTTATTTTCAGGGAAACACGGTAAAGAGCTTCCTGGACAAGACAAAGCTAAAGGAGTTCATCACCACCAAACCAGTATTACTAGGAATGTTAGAGGGACTTTTTTAAGACAAAAAGAAAAAAAATCAAAATTATGAATAATAAAATGACAATAACTACATATCTACCAATAATTATTTTAAATGTAAATGGATTAACTTTACTAACAATTGTCACTCCAATAAACTTTAATTAAAAAATGTAAATGGATTAAATGCTCCAATCAAAAGATAGGGTGACTGAATATATAAGAAAACAAGACCCTTACATATGCTGCCTACAAGAGACTTACTTCAGATCAGAAGACACACACAGACAGGAAGCAAAGAGATGGGAAAAAGATATTTCATGAAAATGGAAGTGGAAAAAAAAAGCTGTGGTAACAATTTCAAAACAAAGTCTATAACAAAAAGAACTCAGTAATCCCACTTCTGGGTAATTATCTGAAGAAATCCAAATGCTACTTTGAGGGGACATGTGCATCCATATGTTCATTGAAGCATTGTTTACATGGCCACAATGTACAGGCAGCCTGGGTGTCCATCAATAGATGAATGGATAAAGAGGAGGTGGTACATATATACAATGGAATATTGCTCGGCCATGGACGGGAATGGATGGGTTCTCGACATCTGTGGCGGCATGGATGGGCCTGGAGGTTATTGTGCTGAATGAAGTATGTCAGACAGTGATAGACAGATGCAATGTGATTTTGCTTATATGTGGAATCAGTCTAAAGAACAAAATAAATAAACAAAACAGAAACAAACTCATAGATACAGAGAACATTTTGATGGTTGCCACTTGGGAGGGGGTTGGGAATGGGTGAAAAGGAGAAGGAATTAAGAAGTAAAAATTGGTTGTGACAAAGTAGTCATGGGACTATAGCGTATAACATAAGGAATATAGTCAATAGTATTGTAATAACTATATGGTGTTAGATGGGTACTAGATTTATTGGGGTGATAGATGGGAGGAGGAATGGGGGACAGTGAAAAAGGTGAAGGCATTAAGAAGTACAAATTGATAGTTACAAAATAGTCATAGGAATGTAAAGCATAGGGAATATAGTCAATAATATGGTCAATAACTAGGTGTTGTGCCAAGTGGGTACTAGTCAGGGGAATAGCTTCCTAAATTACATAAATGTCTAACTACTAGGCTGTACACCTGTAGTTAATATAAAATAATATTGAAAGTCAACAGTAACTTAAAAATTAAAAGGGGGTGGAAGGTGGAGGGGAGCAAGAGTTTCAAATTTACAGGTATAAAACAAATAAGTCATGGGGATGTAATGTACGACATGGAGAATATGGCCAATACTGTGATAGCATAGTACAGTGTCGGTGGTTGCTGGACTTATCATGTGATCACTTCTTTAGGTATATTAATGTTGAATAACTATTGTGTATCTCTGAATCTAATATAATATTATATGAGAACTATATTTTAATAAAATCTTAAAAATAAATAAAGAAAAAGAAAAAATCATGTAGAAAACATGCAAAATTGAGAGAAAATAAAAATATTATTGGGGGGGTGGCCAGGTGGCTCAGTTGGTTAGACTGAGGGCTCTCAAAAACAAGGTTGCCGGTTCAATTAAATGGCGACTAGACTTGGAGCTGAGCTGTGCCCTCCACAACTGGATTGAAGGACAATGACTTGGAGCTGATGGGCCCTGGAGAAACACACTATTCCCCAATATTCCCCAATTTAAAAATATATATATGTATATTTCCCAGAAATTATATTCAGCAAATGCATTAGCATATGCTTCCATTTTTTTTCTTATCTTTTACATAAAATGGGATCTTATCTTTTACATAAAATACTTTATATTTATTATTTACCAAACTGGATTAAACTGTATATATACTTTTTAAAAAAATCCTCACACAAAATGCAAAACCAAATGAAAATTTGCACATACATATGCAAAATAGATGGACATATGTGTGGGGCAAAGAAATATTAAAATGAGAAGCTATACAAATATTCACTTCTATAGTTGACAAAAAATAATATAGTTGAGAAATAATATAGTTGAGATAATATAGTTGAGTAGAGAATAATAATATAGTTGAGTAGAGAAATAATATATATAATAATATATTATATCTAATAATATAGTTGAGAAAAAATAATTCTGGTTTTCTCCTAATTTTGAAAGTGCACTTAAGCATATTTGAAGTAATTCTGCAGTTACATCGTGCTTTGACCATGTTCTGTCTGCAGCCTTCTAATGGGTGACAATTTCCTGTATTGATACTGGAGAAACTGAGATGCACTTATAAGAAAACATCCCCAGGCTTGATGGAGAGATGTTTTAAGTTTTAAAGTGGTAAACTGGGCAGGGTTGACCCTTCCTCATAACTGAGTGCCCTGAACCCCTCCCCTGAAACTTATGCTAGGCTGCATGTCTGGACTGTAGCTTTCCTTTTATTGACCTGTCACCCTGAATGAAAAGAAGCTCTAAGCATTCTGTGCTGGAAATGTCTGTCCTTTTGGGTTTCTACTCTTTGCTTAGGTTTCATTTGGGTTTTATTTTTGTTACTGTTTTTAGTGAATTGCTGACTCTGTCCTCCTGTGTTGTCAGTTTGAAGCACTTCAACATATATTATTTCCTTTAACTCTCACAACGGTCCTTTTAAGAAGGCATTATTATCATCGTCCCCATTTTACAGATGAAGAAATTAAAAATCAGAGAGTTTAGTGGATATGACCTTATACTGTGACAGAGACCAGAAGATAGATCAATTCTAAGCCCACACTATTTTCACTGAGCCATATGCAAAGAGAAATTTGTTCATTGCTTTTCTCTGCCCTTTGAAATGGGTTTCTGGAAGGTGGGAGTGGTTAGTGTTGCCATCTGAGTGGTTAATTTTTTTTTAAATGGTTCACACCGAACAGGGAGCAGAAATGTAGGGGAAGCTGTTTGGCTCAGTTGGTTAGAGCACAATGCTCATAACACCAAGGTGGCCGATTTGATTCCCACGTGGGCTAGTGAGCTGCACCCTCTACAACTAGATTGAAAACAACGACTTGACTTGGAGCTGATGGGTCCTGGAAAAACACAATATTTCCCAATAAAAATTTAAAAAGAAGAAGAAGAAATGTATGAATGTGGGACCTTGGGCTATGGAAATACACAAGAATTTTTCTCAAATCATTCCTGCCAAAGCCTGTCTGACATTTTTAAATTCCCTGGCCTACCTTTGACTACCCACTCCTCTGCCATGCCTCATATCCTAGATCCTGACTCCAGTGGGTCTTATCCTGCCTGCCGGTTAGGGTAGGAGAGAGAGAATCTTGGGTTTGCCCTGCTGTGTGCATAAAGGGAAATGACATTTACAGAGTGTCTCCTATAAGCAAGGCACTGCTTTCTGTGTGACATGAAAATAACTCGTTGAAATCCTTATGACCCTTCATTGAGGTAGCACTGTTATTTATACCCATTATACAGAGAAGGATACTAAGGAAGGTTAAGCAAATTGCCAAAGATCTCACAGCAAATAAATGACTCAGGTAGAAGTGGGGGCCGCAGAATCCGCCAAGAGGTCCCCCGGGGTCGCGCTCAAGCCCATGCTGTTTCCCTAGAGCCCTCCTTAGTGTTGGCCTGGACTTGGTACAAGGATCTCAACGCAGTCACTAATGATCACAGGGCTGAGAGAGAAAGATGGACGATGTTGGGTCAAAAACTAAAGTTTATGTTCTTTCCTTTCTATTAAAAAGAAATCCTCTGGCCCTATAAAGTCGAAGGCCTAGGGACAGAGTTGTGCGAGGGACGAGAAGGCCTCGGTGATTTTCTCGGGTGCCGCGAGTCTGGAAGCCGGTAGGAGCCAGCAGAAGCGGCCCTTCCCGGCGTCAGCAGCACCAGCGTCCGGCCCGCGGTTTTGTCCGGTTTCCCCGCCAGGCCCGGCCGGCCGGAGGAGAATAGAGGCACCTGGGCAGGGCTCTGCGCGTTCCAGGCTCCTGACCCGGCAGCTGGCCCCGTGCTAATGTGAGCCCCTCGCGGTGGGACCCGGCTGCCGCATCCTGACCCGCGTACCAGTTTGCGAAAGGAGGGCGTTCATCACGGCACTTCACCACTTTTAGGGCCAAGTCCCTGAGAGTCTGGGCCTCTGTCCCTTCCCCACCCGCCAGCTGCCCCTCTCCTCTAGCCCCCAGAAACCGCGCGGGCCACTTCGCTCCGGGGAATGCTCAAGTTTGCGCAGCAAGCAGAAGGGAGAGGTCAGAAATGGGGCTGGTAACCCACCAAAGGGGAGGTCCCAGACAAAAAGTGAGGTCCGCCACTTTTCAGCTTACAAAGTGTTAAAGTTTCCAGTGCACAGATTTCTTCTGGGTTCTAACTCCACAATAAGAGCCAACGACCTAAGAAGATACTTACAGGTAGGACCTGGGTAAGACCAACCAGGAGCAAGTCTGATTGCAAGCTATCAAGTCTCCTGCGACAGAGAGGTCCTTTTTTTATGCGGGGAAACTAAGGTTTGAACAGAAGATTCCAGAAGCTCAAGCCTGCACTTGCCTGGCAGAGCCGGTGGCCCCAATCCCCTAACTCAGCCGCTCTGCCTCACCTGGAACCCTCCCCATGTCCCACCAGTCCCCATCGATTGCTCACGTTGCACGTCCCCACGGCTAAGCCATCAAGGGTCCGCTTCCACCGGTCGCACAGGATGCTTCCGGAGTTGGATGGGAAACGGCTGTTCCCAGCCTGGGCCCGCCCCACCCCAACATCTCGGACCACCGTGCTTTAAGGACGTCGTCACTCCGTTGGCAGCTTGATGGGCGGTTGGCAACAGCCCTAAGCCGCCGTAGCTGGCTGGGTCCGCGCACCCGAGACCTGCCCTGTGCGGTCACCAAGGTAGTCCAGTCCTGCCCGTAAATTTCAAGAGGCAACCGAGGCTCAGACCGGGAACAGACGTGAGAGGCGCACACACTTTAGAGTGCCCAAACCGGATCTCCAGCCCGGTGGGTTTCTCCTGCCCGCCATACCCAGATATGAGAGGAACAATAACTACAATAGCTATGATTTACTGACCGCTGACTATATGCCAAAGAAATTTTAAAAGGCCTTATTTTCTTGAACAAGCCTCTCAATAACTCAAGGAAACAAGTTTTATTACTAAACCCATTTTTCAGATGAGAAAACTGAGATGCAGAGAGGTTAATATATCAATTACCTGAGCTCCAGCCAGGGAGAGCCTGACATCCCAATGCTTTAATTTTAGAAGATGGGGTGGGGATAGTGTTGATAAGGGAGGCAAAATGTGTCCTTTAGGACCCATAGTCTCTAATCCTTCAGTTCTCTCAGGTCATCCCTGAAACAAAATGTCTGGAGGATTTCCACGGACCCTGCTGGAGGGGACAGGGCAATGGAGGCAGGATTCCGCTGAGGATCTGGAGTGTAGGGACAGACTCATCTCATCTGGATTCTAATCTTGGCTCTAGATGTTATAGTTGTGTAAGCTTGAGCAAGCTGCTTAACCACTCTCAGCTTCTATTTCTCAGCTATAAAATAGGAATGATAATGCAGAATGTATGTGGGCAACTCTTAAGATGCTGGTAAAGATTAAATGAAGTGAAGTAAAAGCGTTACTTTTTCCTGTTATTTTCCCTTTGGTTTCCTCAGCTTAGCACGGTGCCAGGGATGTAGTGAATGCTCAAGATAAGGTATTTTCCTTCCTTTCTGTTTTCCAGAAACAGGGCATTCTGCGCTTAGTGCCTCTGCCTGACTCCTCCCAGGCATGGGAACAAATAGGTGATCCTCCCTCAATCTCAGGCCTGGACCAAATGAGGCTGGGGTGGGGAGAGCATTTAGTGGACTGGCCTTGGCATTGGTGGTTCTGAGAGCAGTGGGCATTGAGGGAGGGAAGAGTGTGGCTAAGGAAGGGAGCAAGGCTGGGTCTGCAGATTTGCAGCTCCTTCCTATTAATCGGAACGATTAATGTGCAGAACTTATTCTATGACAGGCCCTAGTGAGAGCTTTACACATATTAACTCAATCTTCCCAACTGTCCATTACAGTAGGACAATCCCTGCTTTATGGGCGAGGAAATTGAGGCACAAAAAATACAAGCAACCTGCCTGTGATCACACCACCTATGTGCATCACAGGGGAGATGCAAACCCGGAGGCTATACAGCTTCTCACATTGGGTGAGTAGTGGCAGTGGGAGGAGAGGCCAGTTAGAATGTGAGTCTGCAAGAGTTCCCCACAACACCCTTAAGTCTGAAGCCTTGCAGGTGACAAGGCCCTGTGTACCTGCCTCCAGCCGCCAGCTATTTCTCATATTCCCCGCAAGACCTGGAGCCCACTGCCTGAGGCTGCATCTTCAGCCTGCAGCTTCCTCTGGCCTTATCCCTGAGTCCTGGACCTACCTACCTTGGGCCTTACCACTTGTGAGTCTGATGCTGTCCTCATGGACCTCAATCTCAGGGCTGCCTCCATCATCAATCTGTCACAGGCACTACTCTGTCACAATCCTGGGGCCTCTCTTAACCCAGGTTCCTCAGCTCTACCTGCCTGGAGCTCTTTTCTCTGCTTTGAGATCTGGTCAAATTCCTAAGAAACCTCAGCCCTCTGTTCCTTCAATCCCATTTTCTCTCCTCTAGAGGCCTTGTGGGACAGCCCAAACTGTGCAATCTCCAGGCCATTTCTTTTGCATTGAAATGGGGAGAGGGTTGTATCTTGGTGAATCTGAGGCTGCAGAGAGTTCTGAGCTCCGCACCATGTATGTGGAGACAATCTGGCCCAGGAGAGAACTCCATTTCCTTCCACACTCCCTCCCGCCCCTGTACAGAACAGAAAACCCCAGCCCAGAACCGGGTCCAATCAGCCCTGAGTGCAAGACTCTGTTCCTCGGAACCTCTCCACCCCTCCCCTTCTGATTAAGAATGGCCGTTAAGGCTGGCGATTTCTGGCGGGGGCTTTCCTCCCCCAGAATTGAACCTCTACGGTTTTGCTGACCCCATCTCCACTCGCCATTCCATCAGCTGCCCTGGGTGCTTCAGGAGCCTTTGGCCTCTCCTCTGTCCTCTTCGTTTATTTATTAGTTCAGTCAACAAACATTTATTGAGCCTCTGTTCTGCGCTGGGCTCTAGAGATCCCACAGCTAAAACCCTACGCTTGCCCTCTCTGGCCACCCATGTGTTAGCCGATGCAAAGAGAATACAGGAGTTTCTGAAGGGGAGGGAGGAGAAATCAAGGAAGGCTGCCAAGGAGGTGATCCCAAGGGTGGGTAGGAGTGGGGGGTAGGGCGCAGAAGCTGATAGGGCATTCCTGAATGGCTCTCTGGACCTCACTTCCACGTGGCCTCTCTCTGGACAGCCTGTTGGTCAGAGAGGCAGCGGGCGGGGCTCGGAGCTCTGCTGAGCGCCTTCCTGGATTATCACTTCACATGCCCCTGGGAGCCTTCTGCAGTTGGGCCAGCAGAGTTCTGTCCGCGACGCTTTCAGAGGTGGCCTGTCCCTCACCACTCCTGGGCCCACGCATCTGAGTGGTGGTGATCAACCTTTCCAAAGAACCAACCCCGCCCCGGGGTGACCTGGACAGTCAGCGGGGTTGAGAAGCTTTGGAGGAATGGGAAGGAGGGGGAAGGGAAAGGCCAAGTGCAAATAGTTATGCAGATTGCAGCCTTTAAGCTTTCCCCCTCATTCCCGTCTCTTGGCTTACTTCCTCAGTCGAGCCCTTTTGGAAGCCGCAGGGAACACGCATCCCCAGGTTCGCACCGGCGGCAGCGAATAACTCCTGGCTCCTCCTCCAGTGGCTCAGTCCCCAGCCCCGGGGAGGGCGGGGAAGAACCAGAGCCAGCCGTGCGTCCCCCTGCGGCGGCTTTGGAGACCTAGTCCTTGCCAAACGCGGACCCGAGCTGCCTGCCCCCGCGTTGTCCTCGCAGAAACGCCTAACGCCCTCTCGCCTGGTCCTCCTGCCCTCTCCATTCCGCACCCCGGGAATGGGCTGGGTATCACCCAGATGCAGTCCCGGAGTGGAGCGCACCGCCAGGGCAGAAGTTCGCGGGTTCAAAGAGGCGACCCGGCAGCCCTGCACGAAGCTGGCCAGCGCAAAGCTTGGGGGCGGGGGAGACAAAGATAGGGTTGTGAGTGGTGGGAGGTTGGCCACTTCACCCCAGACCGCCTCTGCAGCTCGGCTGCCATCTCTTGAGCCACTTTCTGCCGGCTCAAGACGGCTAGGGGCCCTCCTATTTGTTTAACACCAATGCAGATCTACCCCCAATGGGTGCCCCCCATATG